>NC_048417.1:14657637-14897606 GCF_013103735.1 Etheostoma cragini
AACCCGGCCACCAAGCGCTTGGTGACGGGCCCTCCATCTGGGCCTGGCTCCAGATGGGGGCCCCGGGTTTTCTTCCGGCCAAGGTAGCTCCGCCTCTCCCTCAATGACTCATGAGGCCATTCTTAGTCTGGCCCCTCACTGAAGACAACTTTGCCATGGGAAGCCCTACCAGAAAAATCAAGTTCCAGACAACACAGCCTTCAGTTTTATAGGAACACACAAATCTTTCTACCACAATGTATAAAATACTGCCTTCTGTGACTTTGTAGATGTCCAGATGGGATGATCTCATTATTTTAATCCCTGTCTGTCCCTTAGTCAGGCAATTTTCAAATTACTTTCCAGGTCTTCCTCAACTTCCTCTGTCTCTGACATAGTCTTTTGTCTAATACAAAGCGTTACACGCTAGAATAAATCAAATATCAGCATCTGAAATGAATGCAGAGGCCCTTTTAAAAATAGCTGAATTTGTTTACTGATTGAATGCTGTTATTGACTTTCCCACTGTGTGAAAGGAGCTCTGATTAGAGAGTCAGTGTTGGCAGGCTGGACAGAAAGGGTTAAGATTAAGGCCATTTTGCTATGTTCTTTGTAAGCTGTCTCTATGTATCACTGACAAGTATATTATTTTTGTCCAGTACAGTTTTCAAATAGCCTTTGAGTCTGTAGTTAGTGAGAAGTGGAACTGAAAGACCACCCATTGCAAGACTTAATACTGATTTACAGAGTGGACAAGACATGTAATACGGTATACGGGTCTGTCGGTTTAGTTTTTAATGACTTTAGGTAAAGGATGAGGTTGATGGTAGTCTACATTCTTTGGATTGTCAAAACCCTTAAAACATGATCAAAACATCAATGTGTTTGTGGTATGTAAAATATATACAATGTTTTATTTACACATACTTTTTTTTTTATCAAAACAATATTTCATTTGTAATGGAATGTGAAGGAGAATTTCCTAAAAGCCTTCCAGATGTTTGAAAAGTTGCATTTGCCAGGTAGCACAATACAGGAAATAATGTCAATGTAAAAACACTACATGTATGTATGCATCAATAATTTTACAGACATGCATCAAAAACACTGATTCATAATAAATGCAAGTATTTCATCAATTGAAAGAATAAGAGCATACATTCATGTAAATTTTCCCTAGACAAGACAAAGGAGAAAATAAATGCACATGAAAAAGTGAAACAAAGCAGTTATCTTCATAGGCCTTACAACATGTGTGGCACAGGAATGGTCCAAGCTTGAATAGGGAGTCCATTTCAGAAAATATTGGTATTTTAGTTATATATGTATTTTTAATATCATTTTGTACATTGTTAAAACACCTTCAGTTAACATTTGATATGGGCCGAATGTATATGCCGGCTTCTCCCCTATAACCAACTCTTTTGTTTCTACTCACACAAAGAAAACCAACGTCCTAAACTATCATAAATAGGGAGATCGAAAGCTTCTGTGTGGGCGTGGAGTGTTTACAGCTATCAGCTTTGGCATGCCATTGTTTCCAATCTAGTGAAGTCCTTGGACACAATGTGGTATGTTTCACAACTTACCCATTAAACATAGCTGGTTTTGTTTTATAATTAAATCTAGCTAGTGTCAGGCAGACTGCAGTGTTGAAGCCACTACTTTTATATAGCTTGATTATATGGTTGTGGGGAATAACTTTTTGTGTCTGGATTGGTATGAGAGTTGCTCAGCGTTAGTAACATGACACAGTGATTGTTAGAGCCAACTGAGGACACAAGCATTTATTCCCTATATCGGGTTTGCATTCATTTGTTTAAAAGTTGTGAAAATTGAGTTATAGTGAACAACAGTTTTTACAAAAACGTAGAGCAAGTGTCTTTAGATCTTTTTATAAGAACGTTTTTTTTTCTAGATTAGTCTAACTGAAATTTCCAAATTATGTCTCAAAATTCCACCAGTGGTGTGCACAATATGAATATTTTTAAACATTAATGACTTTGAAAGCGTGTGTAAACAGTGGATTTGCTTTCAACAATACCTTCCAACTACTATTAAGGTGCATGATGACATCCTGAAAGCTGATTCTGTTGAATTGCTGGTGTTGCCTTGTCACGTAACAAAATGGTTTGCGGGTTAAGTGTTCCCAGTGCTTCTGCAGTGACTGGAACACAACTGGATCCTCACTGTCTGAGACAAGACACAGACATGTTCTACTTCATCTGCTCTTCTGTTCCCCGCTAGCTACTTTGCCAGCTCACATGGCCTTATTCCCAGATGTTTGGTTTCCAGCAATTAGATATTTGAATGCTCACACAGTGCCCCCCTCATTGCTGCCGGAATGCTGTGGTTCATTTCTAATGAAGACTTATTTACGGTTGCACGACACTCAGTAAGAATCTAGCCTTAAGGTACTGTGGTATAGCACATTTATCTTTAGGGACTGGCTGTGGTTTTGGGCAGCCGACTGGAAAGTAGCTGTTATTTTTGGCATAGACTTTTCTCTCGTTGGGATATTCATGCTTTCAGCACCTGTACTCCAGGTTAAGTTAAGCCTCTTCCCTCTCCTCTGCTACTGCCTGAAGCAGACACAAAGTTCTCCCATTTTATAAAACAATGGTAGAGTTTTTTAGTGAAACAAAACCTCAGTCACAGGAGAGCTTAGCTATAGAGCAGTATGATTGTTACTTTTCAGTATTCTTTACAGAGCTGAAACAGTTGGTGTATTAATCAATTGATAATTATTCAGCAACTAATTCATTGTTCAAGGCATTTAGCAAAAAATACACTTGATGGTTCCAGCTTTTAAAATGTAAGGATTTGCTTTTATCTTGGAATTTTGTTGGACTAAACAAGACGTCACTTTGGGCTGCATGAATTTTTTTTAGTTTCTAGATGTTTTATTGAACAGTTAATTGATTACCTCGGAAATCTGCAATTAATTGAAAAAGAAATTAAGTTTCAGGTCTTAACCTTTACATTATTTGTCTTACTGTATGTTGTGCATTGACTGCCATCATAATCATAAGAATGCAAAATGTTACTGAGTAAAAGTATCATCATGAAAATGTATTTAAAATATTAATAGTAAAAGTACATCCTCACATTTTAGAAACTAGAGCCGATCCTAACGGTTATGTGTTTTAATCTCTGATCATTACAGCTGTACTTATAGGACGTTATGTTGTTGGGTAGTTTCATTTATAATAACACATCATATTTTATGAATAACATGTGTTTTGTGTGCAAAAGTCTTTATTTTTAAAGTAACTAAACTTAAATAAAACTTAATGTAGTGGAGTAAAGAGTATATTTCTCTCTAAAATGTAGTGAAGTAAAAAGTGGCATGAAAAGACTCAAAGTACAAGTACGTCAAATTTGTACTTAAGTACAGTACTTGAGTAAAAGTACTTAGTTACATGGGGATGCCTGTGGCTTAATGGTAGATCGGTTGCCTGCCAATCGAAAAGTTGACGGGTTGACCCTGGCCCTGCGGTGCCATGTTTAAGTGTCCTTGGACAAGACACTAACCCCAATGTTGTGCCATTGGTGTGTAAATGTGAGTTTATCTGATGAGCAGGTGGCACCTTGTACTGCACCTTCTGTGTATTAATATGTGAATGGTTCCGGTACTACGTAAAAGTGCTTTTATTAGTTGTTGAGATTAGAAAAAGGCTAAAAGAAAGGTCTATTTACATTTACATCCCACCACTGCCTACTGAAAATAACTGTTACTAGCAGCAGCTTGTACAACATTTAACAGACCAATAGCCAATGAGTTACTACTGTAGTCCTTTAGTTGTTTTGCAGTCTTAGATACCTTGAAAACCCCTTCATAAAATGCCACGGTTGAGAATGTTGCCAGACATCTGGAAATATAGATTTTTGTATTGTACGATTAATTATAAAGACATAGGCCTATTTTAATACTGTGAACAATTATGTCTGTTAATAAACATAAGTAGCGATTGTTAACTGCATCTTAGTAGTTGATGTGTGTTAGTTTGTATATCAAAGCTGTGAACTGTACATTGGTTTTTGGTGTTGGGGCTAATGTGATGAAGTCGGTCCACATGTGTGCCTCTCCGGAAACTGTCCTATTCACACAGCTTTAACAATATGTTCTTATTGACCTCCAAATGAATCATCATTCCCGGATGAACATCTGAATCCGATGATAAAGAGTGAATGAATAAGTTAGCTTCACTTTGCTGAATCTGGTAGGACAGTATTTGTGTTTGGTTATTGCATCATGCAGATGGCGGCCCACTCATCGCTTATAGTGAACAAATCAAACGGCTTGTTTAGCTGCAGGCGTTAGCAACAAACTGGATTGACTTTTCAGACAGAATTTATGGCAAACCTACCTCCTCACTGACGCCAGTAATGGCTGGTCTCCAGGAATTCTGCCTCATCACTCACCCACACACTAATTCTCAAGCATCCAAAAGCCCTTACCCAACCCAGTGAGTTCCATGTGTGTGACTATCTAAACAGATCAGGCAATGAGTGAATCTTTCAGCAATTCAGCTGCTATATCAGTTGTTTTGATGTATTAATTTACACAACCAATAGTTACTATTAGAAATATTATTTTTATTTTGCTGAAAATATTTTACATAAAAAATTGTTTAAAAGAAGGAACTCCTCTAAGTGCTTAATTTATATATAAAGATAGAGCCAGAAAATAGAAACCAAATGGTGAAACCATGCACAATTTACAAAAGGTATGACTATGACATGTTTTCAATCTCCTCATCATTGTGACAAGATCTTGTATGTCCAACAAATAATGAAAATGGTTATGATTTGGTTTTGCGCATTAAGGCCCAAGGCAGATTTAAACACTGGCACACTGGATTTAGAGTAGAGCGTTTTTTGTTTTTTTGGTTTTTTTTGGCCTAAGCTGATCTTGGTCCTTGCAAGTGGAGTTTTAAATGGTGAACAAGTGAGGTGGCTATCCTGGTGGAAGCCAATGGCATCTGGTAGTGGGGGAAGTGGTGCTGGCTGGTGAGTATTGTGGCACGCTATGGCAAAGGAACAGCAGGGGCCGGCTTAAGTCAGGCAGGTACTAGAGTTGGCCAGAGACACAGGTATTCTCCTTAGTATAAGGGCCTGGAAACTTGCCACATAGAAAGCAGAACAAACTGGCGTTGAGTGAGTGGAGAGTCGGATTTCAGATACTGAGCTTGATGGTTGATGGGCGTCAGGTGTGCCATGCACACACGGGAAGACTGACAAACAGTAGTGCTTTTACACACTTTTATATGCTGTGGCATTTAAGTGTCTGATTTCATCATATTGTTTCTTTGTCTGTTTTTTCAACGTTCGGCCATTGTCCACTCTGCTGTAGCAAGGTTAACTGGTTTTTAAGAAGCAAGGAACCCACCTTCCACATTTAAACAAAAATACACTGTTGTACACAAGTCTCAGTTGGGTCCTAGCACCTGCCTTACTGTTGTGTCTTGAGGAAAATGGTAATGTTGCATTGCAAAACAGTCACTAACATAAGCTTCCCTTGTTGTTTCTTTGTTTATGTTAGTCGTTGTAAATTGTAAATCTAGATAATTTAGCTGTGAGGATCATCTTCCCTTTGTGTTTTTTTGGGGCTGTATTAAGGTGCTGTCACAGCATTTAAATGAGCATTTTGCTTCAGTGAGAATAAAGAGTTTTTGTCAGCCTCCACTCATCGTGGATGATTAGAGCAAAATGTCTACCCATCTTGACTGGAGATCGCCACAGCTCCAGATAACATGCCCGGTGATTGAAGGTCGCAATATTTTGAATTCTAATGGGGCTGCGAGATGAATTGCCTGAAATAGACTGTAGAATCTTCCTGCTTCCTCCTCAAGCCCCCCTTGCCTGTCCGCTGTGAAAAGAACCACTGGGAATGGCAAGGCCCGATGATCATAGAATTATTGGATGGTGATTCTAAACCCTTCAAAGAGGAGTTGCTATGGAGATCTCGCTCCAAACTGTGAAATGATTCACCTTTTGAAAGGCTGGAGGGCCTGAAAGCTGAACACATCATTGTTCAGGTGGCGGTTGGTTAGGAAATTGCTGGTGCCTGTGCAATCAGCAGCACTATAGTAGTTAAGGATCTAAAAAGGTTTGTTCTCTGAATGATGTGGGACAACAGTAGTGTGCATATGGCGGCTCCTTTCAATCAAGGCACTCATGCTCCGTGGTTTAATAAAATAAATGGAATCACAGAGGTTAAGCTAATAATAAGGAAAATTAACACTGTTTTTTTTTTCTTCTTTTTCTCAGAGTTTATGAGAGCTGGAGCCTGGCCAGTACATCTACTTTTAACTACACAAGGCTCAGTCTTGTCTGTATGGCTTTTCATGTATTTTGTTTTCAGTCATATCAAACATTTTGAAAGATGCACCTTAAATACTCAGTTTGGTACAAGAAACTTCAGTTGACATTAGATTACATAGGAATTGGAGATATCTTGTGAGATACAGATATTCATAAAATCAAGCCCTGTGATTTCACTGTGATCTATTTTGAAAGATGGGATCATGTAGATAACACGAATGTTTCTCCGATGGTCTCAAACCCACCATCTTCTGGTGTCAAACTGCTTTTTAGGAGCTAATATATATTTGCCATAATTGACATAGGCAAATAAACAAGGCTGAATATGCCACAAACTCTGTTACAGAAGCAGTGTACTTCAAATTGCTGTCAATTTCATGTATCCTTAAATGTCAAGAAGATATTTCCTGAATGAACATAAATACCCTTGTGTGCATTGGCAGTGTTTCTATGCTAGGGAGACATCTATAATGGGCTTTTCCTGACAGACTCATAAAATGGCTTTTTACTACTTTGAATACCAGTAGAATTGCGGCACTGAGTTTGCATGGACATTTTAAAAGCAGTGCAAGGAATGCAAGTTCTTTAGATGTGCTCTTACCCATCTTGCATGTGAAAACATGCACAGGAAGTTAGAAGCCAATGAATACTGTAATTTAACTGAATTATGTTGACCACATACGCTCCCAGGTAGCAGCATCAGAGGAAGCAGCTCAATCAGTATTGATCTTGACTTGACTCAGATGACTTGTCTATTCACGTGAAAAAAGTAATGAAATAGATTGCTAAAACATATGTATATTAAAATATGTTCTTAAATATGTTACTAAAATGTTTTCTTTTCTAAATGTTTTTCAGTTGTAAATGTTAGTTCATGGAGTTATATCTTCTCCGGCTGCACCAGCTTGCAGTACTGCTCAGGCTCTAAATCCATAATTTTGTAGAATTTAGCCTGATCTGTAATCATGCCATTGAACACCGCTCACCCTCTAGTGACTAATCCTTTTGTTCTGTCAATAAAGGAGCACCTGTTAATAGTGTCTTCAAAACATCATGATTTTAAATAAAGCAGTACAATTCAAATTGTAAGACAGACCTGACTCTTGAAACTGGGCCTTTCTGACCTCTTTCTTCTTTTTTGTCTGTTTTAACTGTATTGCGTGTGGCACCACAGACTCATAAGAGCTGTCTTCACAGAGCGCTACCCAGACCCATTTGTTAAAGGACTAATTGTGAAGATTGCCCTCTCAGATTTCTCTCCTCTCTTTCACCTCGTCCATTTGTTCTCCAGCTCTAAGCCTTGAATGGGACGTTGGTAAAGTAGATGTGAATGTTAAATTAGGCGAAATTAATTAAAGCAAATTACTTTGGAATATGTGGCAGTCAGAGCAGAGTGTCAGCTGATGACTAAATAGTGAGTGATCAGCTGCTCCTGCTCTTTGAAAGCCACTTGGACATTTTGATTTATCATTGTTTTATTAGGGATGTATAACAATAGTTAGAAACTGCCGATTACTTAAGAAATTGAAAAATGTGTTACGAAATGATTGTGCTTGCTTTAGGCATTTAAACATTTTAATAAATGGACTGACATAAAGTCATTCTCATGCATTCATTAACAGTGATTTGTACCAATCATGAGTGGTTTATTAGCCATGTGAACCTGTTTTAAACCTCTTGGTTTGTCAACAATATGTAAATGTAAATTCATCAACAGACTGGTGTGCATTTTCCATTTTGAAACAGTGTGTTAAAACTGTGCATCATAATTGTTTATAATATATGTATGTTCTTTCAGCTAACAAAATGATTACATTGCATTATATTTTCTGAGTTCATGCAGACACAATAGCAAATTTTCATTCCAATCAGTGCTGAACAGGGAGCTGGCAAATTGGAGCAGCAAAACAATAATTCCACTGATTAGCCCCTTTCTGTGCGGCGTAAGTGAACTGTTTATACTGTGGAGTACCTCTGCAAGAGGAGAGGAACCAAAACAGCCTGATTAGGCAAAGAGTAATTGGATAAGTTCATTTTACCATGAGGACAACGCACAGGATGACAGCTTGCACAAAAGTCTACAGCTTCTGTTGACTCACATGAGTAATAAGGATTTTTGGTTGTCTGTCATTTTTGTTAAGCTTTAATGTTTCAGATGTGACTGATGCTAAATTGTAAAAATAATGATAATAATAATAAATAATACAGAAAAAAACAAGAGCGTGTCACTCCTTAATCTCTTAGAAAAATATTATATTTTGTGCATGTGTGCCTAATCTAAGGTATGTTGTTGCCAATGATGACTAAGCACAGCTATGAATCATCAATATTTCTGACATGTATCACTGTTGGAACTTGTTGAGAGATGATGTGACAACCTTGTGATAAATAGTGTGAAACACTTCAGTGACATTATCTCGCAGGGCCTGACCTGTCAACAGACCTTCACTGTTCAGGTGTCAACACATGAATATGGATTGTTGATAACATTTATTGACTCCACCATGCACATTCCAAACACAGTGTCCATCAACACAGCAATAGTTTAACACAGGTCATTATTCACCTGACATCCACTTCCCTGTTGAATGAGATGGCATTCCCATTATGTCTTACAAGTCACTGACTGAGTTACCAAACATGTTGAGCCATATTTTAAATCCCATACAGCATTTATATAAATCTACCATGGATGTTCTCCAGTGCTGGAACTCAAGTAGTGTACTTGAGTTGTTATATTCCATGCTACTTCTTGAAAATCTTTTAGATAACACAAAACAATGCTTTCTGTTGTACTAAAAACAACAAACTCCTCAACTCCTCTTTCCCCATTCGCCATCCTGTCTTCCAGAAAGTCACTTCAATTTCAGAAAGAGACTTCACCATCTTTCCCTAATCTAGTCAGACACTTCTAACAATCTAAGCCTGTCAGCTGCAAAAAACAAGCACTTTTAGTGGACGGTACAGTAAATTGACCATGCGCATTTGCCCTATAGCATTACATTACAACCCGGTTCACAGTGGCTGGTTTCAGCATTCTCGCTTAATACTGAACTAATTTTAAAGATTTTTTTTCACATTAGGCAATTAGACACAAATACAAGGGGAAATGGTCCAGATAAAAAAATACTGAAATTACCCTTTAAATAAAGGATCCAAATTCTCCCTCCACCACTGAGGTGTTCTAAACCCCTTTTGAACTGCAAAATAAATGATCATTATATAAAACAAACTGTGCACCAACTGTATTTATGTAAATTAAACAACATATTGCAGTCCGCAACAGTTGCTGCTGGTAATGTTAAAGTCTGTCACTCTCATGTGACAGATGTACACCCATGTCTCCCTCCCTCCCTCCTTCTCTCCCTCCCTCCTTCCCTCCCTCTCTCCCTCTCTGGAGTATCAGGAGTCCTAAGAGCTGCTGCTGGCTAAATGGCCTGCTTCAGAGCCTCATTACCTAATCACTAGCACAGCCAAGACGCAAATGATTAAGGAAAGACTGTCTGTTGTCTATGTCTGTTTTAATGTACTTAAAGCTATATATATTTACATATATATATATACACATAGTGGAACTTACTTTGATACTGTAAACTGGTTTCTTATAGTTCTAACAGTTGCACACTGAAAGGAAAGATTAAATATATTCCTGAGTATTTTATTGTATTTGTACTCCCACTGTGCTCTTTGATGTGAAGGTTTCCCCTATTCTCTGCAAAGAGCTAGCGATTTTTTAGGCCAAATCTAATCACTGTTTCACATTCAATCTCAAGAAGTCAATTTCATTGATTCTGTGGCGCTGATTCTGTTGCTTGTACTATATATGTTTAGGTAAAGCCGTGGTGGTGGTGGTTGTGTTGTTGTTGCTGAAAAAAATGCTGTACTGATGCTCTCTCTTTGTGTTTGTGCTGCAGGTGCTTTTGAGGATGAGGATATCATCCATGTTGAGGGGACAGTGGACCCAGTGAGGGATATGGAAATCATCCATGAGGAGCTGAGGCTAAAGGATGAGGAGATGATCGGCCCTATTATTGACAAGCTCGAGAAGATGGCCATTAGAGGCGGTGACAAGAAACTCAAACCAGAATACGTGAGTCAATGTTACAGCAGGCCCTCTGCTCCCCCTCACAACAAGCCACAAATAATAACCCTCCCACACACATGGCCAACGAGAAAAAAAGTATGTTTTTTTTTTATCTCCCTCCAATAGGTCTCACCCCTCCCCCTGCCCCATTTTTTCCCTTTCTTGCATTGAAAGTGATCAGGGGTCAGGGGTTTTCTGCTGTAGAAATCATTAATAGAGAGTTACTTATTCAGCTGCTGACCCTGGGTCACAGCACTGGGCTAATGAAAGTGTTTCCACACCGCTCTTTTCATCTTAAGTAATACTCAAATCATTGCACAGCTCTTGCTCATGCTTATACACCTACAGCAGCTCAGGAAAATGTATAAGGCCATACAGTTGGTGACACATATGCCAATACCTCGGTATGAATACCGTAAATGTTTAGAATATTCTTGACAGAGGATTGCTTGGTTTTATGCAGCGAGGTGCAGGGCCAAATGCAGGGTAAGATCAGAAAAAAAAAATCCACATCCTGGAGGTCAGATCAAAATGTATGTGGATGCACACTCATTCAGATGGTCATATTGTTAAGGTAATGAGGCTGAGCAGCCAACGTTAGCAACGATTTGGTTGTAAATGTCTCATGATGCCCCTCCAGCTTCGGAGCAGGATAGGATGGGCTAGCACGCGAGGGGATCTGGCCTTTCACTTGAAGCGGCATGCCCAATTTCAGGCCCCGACACACCAAGGCCCTGACCACTCATTACACTAACGAGAAGGGCTTTTTCACCTGCTGCAGAGGCCCCATGTTTGGTTGGTTCCCCTCAGACTAACCCCCCCCCCCCTCCCTTACAGCCAACAGCACTTCCCCACACCCCTGTAGCCCCACAGATAGGAGCCATTCAGGCTAGGCAGGTGGCCGCTTACGCACATAATTGCTAACAATTTTAGGCAATGAATAAAAATGATACATTACTTGTCAAAGGTTGTGCACACGTCGGCAAGTGAAATCTATGGAAGACCTATTTAGAAGGCAAAGAATGGTGCTTATCAAAGGCTACAGCAAGCTTTTAGATGGGAGGGATTGTGTGATTGTCTTACAGGCTGCGCCTGGCGTATGACACGCTCAGCTGTGCACAGACACATATACATATTTATATAAGCATCTATAGGTTGAACATGTGCATCAAGACTATGTTTAAAAAATGTACATTTAAAAGAAACAATAGTGCTTGTATTTCCTTCTGTAGAGCCACAGCATGCTATTAAATAAAAGGAACAGAAATTATAAGTAGATTTTAATTACTTCCCCAGATTTTTCTCTTTGCTGAGTAATTTTCAAGACATTTGAAATCAGATGTAATTTCCTTGGTCGCACTCAGTTTCCTATAAGCGCTACCAATTTTAAGTGGCCTGAAATTCCATGTGCAACAACTGCTTGAATCTTGCTTGTAGTAAAATTTAAGAATTATTTTTACCATTTACATATCTGCTTATTGTTACATAGAATACCCGATATGAATACAGATGACACATTCACACTTATAGTGCTGGTTGGTGGACACAATAGTATAATGTCCTAAAAGTTAGACTAAACATTAGACTTTGAACATATTTTTTCACATTTTTATTCTGTCAGTGGAGGTAAAATAAAATTACAGATTTGTTATATGAGAAAAAAAATACTAAAACTATGTGAAATTCTGGAGTAAATATGACAAACCCACACAGGTATCTAGGTTGCATTTAGTAGCTTATTTCAGAGAAATGTAGGCAGTGTAGGGAATGTCCTGTATATTATTACTGCTATACATATATATATATATAGAAACACTACCTTACCATATTACTCTGAGGAATTTATGTATATATTAGTATTTCAGTATATGCAGTATAGTGTAATATGTTGTGCATGTGCTCCTTAAAAGGATAATGAATATATGAATAGTTGATTTTCTGTTGTTTTTGATACAAATGAAACATCACGTGTTTTGAGGTCATATTGCTTCTTTTTCTTTAATGTACTTCCTGCTGAAAGTATGTTGGGGAAAGACAAAACACATGCCCCATAGTCAGGGGATGATTAGTATTGTAAACTGAAAATTATATTTGTTAGTGAATGGACTGCGGTTCTATCAGAAAGCTGGGGGATATATAGCAACATTTTATTGGTTTGAGTTTTTATATTGCTGCAGCTCACAGCTGAAGATAACAAGAAAAAAACAACCAAATCAGAAATTTTGAATTATAAAATAGTATATTATGGTTCAAATTTGCTGTCAGGGTGAAAAACTCATTCCATTGTGAGCTTCAGCTACATTTATTTGCACGCTCCAGCGCAGGGTTCATATGTATGCATTGTTATAAAGATTTAAATCAATTTTTCCAGTGCTGTGTTTACAAGAACAATGTTTCATTGCTTTTGTCCGTGTGAATCCTCAAAAATCCCCATCCTTACAAAACAATAATAAGAAGGCGGCCCACCAGCGGTGCTTCATGGTGGCAGGCATATGTGTTTGACCCCTGTGGGACCTATATGCCTTTTATTAACACCTGCCTGTTAGAGGAGCGCTGCACGGCGGCTGCGAGCTGATGAGGGAGACCTGGAGCGGGTTCAGCCTGTGTCACTGGCCGTTTGCTGTTTCCATTTCACAGATGATTAATCTCTCTGTGAAGACTTGGGACGGCGCGGGCGGAGTGTATGCAGCTCTTCCTGCGCTCTCTCCTGCTGGCTGCACTCTGGCTGCCTGACTAAAAGGCCTTTAGAATTCCTGTGGAGAGAGATGTGCAGAGAGTGAATGCAGCTGGCTGGGGGTCAGTGTGTGGAGCTTTTTCTGCCATTGTGTAATTGAGGCTCTGGCAGGATTTTTTTCCTCAGTTCTTTCAAACGGGAGTGTGATTGTGAAGTGCTGCAAGGGTTTGGGGAGGGAAAAGGAGGTAGGGGAGTGTTGCAGGGGGTGGGGGAGTTTTTATACGGGGGAGGGGAGGGTCAAGTTGACAGGAACAAAAAGAATGTGTTCCGCTAATTTCTTTGGGGCTGGATCAACAATAATAGGCTCAATTTCTTTATTACAAATTTTATAACTACCTCCCTCCCATTTTCCCACCCTTTTCCGCTTCCAGATCCTGTCAAGACCCAGTCTTGCCTGTGGTCTCAACCCACAAGTACCTCAGCAATGAATGTGGCATACATAGCTGCAAATGCTCAATATTTTCTCCAGAAACAGTGAATGATTAGTTCTGTACCTCACTAGTGCTTTTTCAGGATATAACTGCATTCTGCAAAGTGCCTGAGGAAGGACCAATAATTTACACCTAACTAACCAAGTTCCAATTAGTTTCCAGTTATTGCCAATTCAGTCTCCTCTCTTTTTTCTTTTCATTAAACTGTCCCAATGGAATATTGATGTTCAAAACTGCGACTCTAAGCGAGACACCCCAGAAGGCATTTTGTCATGATTTAAAGGAGGGAAGGGGGGCTTGTGCATGCCATCCCTGTCAAAGCCTGGCCACTCCTGCTCAAATGTGAGCACAGCCATTGTTCATTTTGGCATCAGGATGCCATGCATTTAGGAAATAATTACCCCATACCCTGCTGGGTTTATATTCTTTTTCATCTCCTTTAATGGCTTCTTATTTATTCTCTTTAAACCCCAAACAGGACGTTATGTGCAAAATCAAGAGCTGGGTAATGGATAAAAAGAAGCACGTCCGCTACTATCACGATTGGAACGACAAGGAGGTAAGCCTTTTTATGTTACTGTCAAACTTATTAATGTGATTTGTCTTGGTAATCTTTTCATTTGACCTAAAAGTATAACTGCTGCTCCTCCTCAATTTTTTATTTATTTTATTTTTATTTCATTTTCCATTTGTGCAAATCACAAGTTAATACTATGCAGTCTTTTATGGGTTGTATTTTGACATTACTTGTTTACAAGCCAATGACATCTAGCCTTGCTGATTTTAATTTAGAGGCTTTGTAGTCACTCTCCACAGCGTCTTTACACCAGACCCTAATTTGATTTGGCTTCACTCTGTCTATGCTGTTTTCAAAGGCTACTTTGGAAAGTTTGGATTCTTATTACTTGCCCTTTCTGTCTTTGTCACAGATTGAAGTGTTGAACAAATACTTGTTTTTGACATCCAAACCAATGATTTACCTCGTTAACCTCTCTGAGAAAGACTACATCAGGAAAAAGAACAAATGGTAAGTGCTTCGAAGAAAGGTGGGAGCCAACTCATTGCACTTATTAAGAGTTTAGAAAAAGAGCTTTCCTTCTACTTATGCACAGAGTTACTTTAATTTCTCCTAACTTTGATTGAATCTGCATTTCAAAATAAAACGAGTCTGCATGTGACTGCGTATGGGTGTGCTAGCTAGTATGTAAGAAGTGTGTGTGTGTGAGAGTTTTGGCCTTGCTGATCCACTGACTGCGGTCTCCTGCTGACAGAAACTCTCATATCTTAGCAAGAGGATCTGCCACTAAGTAAGCTCTAATACACCATCCAGCTCTGCAAACCCCAACCGGACTGCACTTCATTAAGCATATACAAGGACATACACATATATGGTACCCATTTTCCATCAAAATTTGTCATATCAAATAGAAAGCATTAAAGGATTAAAAGCAAACATGAACATTCAAGTAGTTTTACCAGTGTCACTTTACAGTCAGAAAATTCCAACACATCACAATAACAACTGAAGAAAAAGGGCATATGCACTTTTTACTTTGTAGGTGCAAGATTATTTATAATGTGGACTTACTGAGGATGACCTTAAATGCAATAAATACACTTCTTTGTTGTTTTTTTCAGCTCTGTCAAAAACACTTTGTAAGTAATGTTGTCACAATGTGGCCACAGTGAGAGCAGATTTAGAAGGTTGCTGTTAGACATCTATTATATCTGAAAGGGCTACTTTTCCACACCACAGCCATTTTGTCAATAACACTAACTTGTGGATTGCCATGGCACTTTTCCAATTGCCCTCTAGGCTTATGGTGTCAGTTTGTACAAAATTTGTTTTTAGTGCTTTGCAGCGTTGTATTACAAGTGAAGTTGTTTACCTATGACTGTTTGTTAAAATGTTCCTGACATGAAAGTATGAGTGTCAGACAGAAGGAGGGGGAATGAACTCATAAATCAAATGATTCATAGCATGTGGAACATCTGTCATCAGTAGGAAGAGTTTTTTTTTTCATCTTGCGTGTGTGTGCCTTTTTTTTTAACTTTTTGAAACGTAATAAATCTTCAGCGTTTTAAACAGCCAAACAGTAGTGCTCAGGTGTCCTGAGGGTGCCACAATGAACAATACTGACATCAAAGTGTTGATGTTTGACAAGTGATGAGTCACTTCCCTTGTCCAGAGAGGGGCTCACACCTGTATGGAGATGATTACAGGTGGATCTAGCTGGCTCTAATTGTACAATAAATGCTGCTCTCAGCCCTAATGGCAGCTAGTCTGAAGCGGAGACGCCAGACTGCCATTTGGCTGTCGCCATGCTCCCGTGTTTTTCCACCAGCACAGTTGAGATGATGATACGGTTAAGGACTATTCAAAGCAAACAGCAAGACAAACTGCAATCTCAGCTTTAATGTGTGGAGGAAAAGAGGGCGAACCCTCGAATGAGGCAAACAAGCCAATCTCATCCGTGTCTCTCAGGACATCCATTCAGGCCATTTTGCAGTTTTTTTTCAAGTACTCGTTTATATTCTGTGTTTTGTTCAGTGCCTGCTGCCACTCAGGCTTAAAGTTAATGTTACTAATTTTAGCAGCATGCTCCACCAAGCATAATTTTATGGGTTGAATGTATGTAAGTTAATTGATTTCATTACTACAGACACTTAATTGCAGGTACACACAATTGATTATTGCAGTAATGCTTTGCTTTTTGTCTCACATGGTAGAATACAGCAGTTTTATCAAACTTTTTTAGCCTCTATAAACAGTCCATTGTTAACTAAGATTATCCTGTTTGGAGTGTGGGAACCACATACCAAGCTGCCCTTGTTTGGACAAGAATACACAGTATTAGCTTTAGTAAGGCATCATTAATGGAAGGATCAGACGAGGAGCAAGGCCTCCTTTCATCCCCAGGTTCTCTGCTGGAGACAGTACATCATTTACTGTTGAGAGGAGCACATGGCTCCAATCCTATACAGTCTATGTGTATGTGTATGAGAATGCGTACATGTTTGAAGTCTGTTTCAGAGGCAACTCCATGCTAATTTGGATGCTGGCGTAATTGCGGTGTGGAGATCAAAGGTTTTCTGGCCCAGTGATGTTCCAGAGGAGACTTTACCACACAACCCTCTCCTCTGTGCAGAGGGGGCCGCCTGCTGCTCACCGCTCCCCTCTCCCCTCTAACCATGCACTGCCCCCTGCACATCCCCGCTCGTAAAAAATGATTAAGGCCGCATTTGTCATGTGTTTATGACTGAGAGGCATTGCGTGATAGTGAATGGCATCTACAAGAGTCTATCAAGAGGCTTTCTACCCTTTCCTTGGCGTCAGTAAGCTGCCTGGAAGACTTTTTCTATGTGCCACATAGTTTGTGTGTTAGAGTCATTTAAGCACTGTTGATGATGTGGTGGCTGCAGCCTGCCCAATGTTAGTGTGTTTTCACTTGTCAGTTAAGTTATTGTTTATTTTACAAGCTTGTGGTCTTGGCATCGTTATCAGTCTTTTTTTCTTTTAATATGTTTGATATCAGATATTTATTCAATCCTCCTCATAGAACTAAGAGCAATCACATTTTGGAATGGTACAAATGCACAGTTGAGATCCAGATATGCTGTGATGCCTTTCTTTCTTGTCATGTCTTTTTCTATTTTTTTTCTTATTCTTTTGGACAATGTGCATTAAAGTAAATTGGTGCCTCTTAAGTAGATGAGTTGACCTTTAAAGAAACCAGCCAGCGTGACCTGTCTGTGAGTGCCTCTGCATGTGGGTTATCCTGGTGAGTGTAAGAACTGCAGGGTACCATTGCTTGGAGCTTTTATTAACTGTGCGTGTGCGTGCACTTCTTTCTTTAGTCTCCATAGATGTTACTTGATTCTTATTACACTTCTTTTTACGAATTGAATACTTCATCTCTTTAAACATTATTTGCGTGCGTTTTACATTTGGTACCTCTGTCTTAATGTTTAGGAAACCACAACTGAAATAGCCAATGAACATGCCACAGCTCCTCTTCCAGTCAGCCTTTTTAATCATCTTTTTTATTTTCTATCACAAAGGCATAGATTAATCTTTCATAATTAATTCCCCCCATTTGTCTGACATGGTGTAATTCAGAAAATCACATGCCATGTGTGAACTCTCATCAGCCATTTCTGACTGTTGTTGAAAAGACAGCTTGTGTCCGGACAACAATAAGTGTCTTGCTACTTCAGGAGATGGGATCAACAAGTCCTTGTTAAGGTGTTGTTAAGGAAGACCCTGACTCAAGCCCTGTCTACTTTAGAAGATACAGTTGGCGATAGTCTGTATTTTTCCTTATTTTCAACAAATTTCACGAAAATGCATTTTTAAAAATATGATTTTTTTCATGCATGATGCTTCGCAGAGCTGCCTTGTGTTCTTTTGTTTTGTACATTCTGATTGCTGTGTGACAGTATTTATCTGTTTTCATCCCTTCCCTCCTTTAAAACCAACAATGAATTGATTCTATTATAAAATATTGCTTGTGTGCATCTTATTGCTCTGTGCCATAGAGCTCCACTATTAAAAACACATTTATGAACAACACTGTTTCACTGGGTGACATGTTTCTTTGTTTCAACAAACATTGCCACTCTAGTTTTTATTTTGGATCAATACCACATTCACTGTCGTAAATACTCACTAGCAGATAAAATGTGTATCAATCCGTGGCTGAACATACAACAAATGCACTGTGTACTCTTGCTTGAGTTATGATTGCTAAAAATTACAGTGTCCAGCCATTTCAGGAAATCATTTAGCATATTTAAACATCTTTGGTTCTATAATAAAAGAAAACCACCAGCAGTTAAAAAGGAGAAGAAATATCTTTAAGTCTGATACTCTAGTTGGCCTGTAGGAGGAGCTTTGACAATTAGAGTAGAGGAAGCCATGACAGAATGTCTTGTTGCCTTAAGAGCTCAAACAGTAACTATTTTCCCCTCAATGCTTCTCTAAACAGATCATGTAAATGCTTCATGTGCTCAGCTTTAGTGTTGCCTTGTATTTTTGTTTTATGCATTTTTGGGGGGTTTTGAAGAGGCCAAGTAATAACTTAAACATGCATTTTCTTTTTTGTGTGATGATTTCTGACAAACAGCCAGCCACTTTTGAGTACTCTTCAAGATTCAGAGACCAAAGAAAAACGGAAATGGGCGGAGACTATTATGATTTACTGGAAGCCACTCCATGAAAGCTGTCTCTGCAGTCGACTTCAGCTACTCAAACCATAATTCCCATAAACACAACTGAAACTTTATTGAGTGCAAAACCACTGACTCCTTTTTCAAAGCCGTGAGGGAGATAAACGATCACTTGCTCCTTTTTTTATTTCTATGCACAATCCATTTATCGTGTGGGATCCTGATAAACATGGGGAAGATGGATACCCTACTACCCACACTCAGTCCTAATGGATGCCTTTAGCTAGCTTTCAATGGGAGAAAACAACAGGAGAGGGTATGTAGTAAAACTATAACAGATGGTGCTAATAAAGTCCTGTTGGTCCAGTTTGTCTGGTTATTGACTGTCCCTAGTCCAGGTAATGAAAGGACACTGTTGACATGTCACCCCGTTGTCTTTGTTGTGTCCTGGTGGCGAAGACACTGCACTGTTGTTGTAGCTAATGAGACAGACCCTAAACTTGAGACTAGAAGAGACATTTACCGTTCTTGTTTGTTCTTTAATGAACCTGCAAGAAATCAGATTGCTCTCCAAAATGCAATACAGATTGTTACTCTCCCTTCATTTATCATTCCTTATCCAAGTACGCTAATGCTGAGTGAATTGCTTGCAGTTCATGTATGTAGACACTTCTGTAGCAGTTTAACATGTTTGCTTTCTTCTGAAGGCTCCCTGGGAATTGTTTTCCTGCAAAGCCAATGTTTGGCATTGCAGAAATAAAAAGAAATGTCTGTAAGTTTCAAGTCTCTCTAATGATACAATTTGATTGTTTTGGCTTTGTTGAGCTGTGCTTTTTATTATCAATGCGATAAGGTTAAGCCTGAACACACATCCCACAGTGAGTTGCCTGTGGTCACAGCAGCTCTAATGAGACATATACATGTATTTAGTGTTGCCAAATACAGCTCCTAAATGTTTATTATCAGGATTATTGTTGAACTGTTATGAATGGGGGAGGAAAAAATGTGGGATCGGAAGGGGACATGATTGGCTGATGTTACATATGTCCTTGATTACCTTCCTTCTGCTTTTATTCTAATAAGTGGCATTCTTTGTACTCCCTAAGACAGCTAGACAGTCTGACATACGATGAGAATAAATATTGCATGTGGTAGACATTAAGCTGTCATCCTGGGGGAAAAAAAGAGATGGAGAAATCCGTGTGGTGTTCTTCAACGCTACACTTTGCCTGCTCTTGTCACAATTGTCACATCTTGATGACTCCCCCACTCTACCCCAGCCCCCTTATTTTCTCTCGCCCAGTCAACTGCTGTGAATGACAGCATAGATACCCCATATGGAGAATTATTTTGGGTGATATGGAATGTACTCTTTTGGGTTACTGTTTGAATTTCAAATGTTTGCCTTTTTGTAACCCCTCTCTCCCAAATACCCTTAAACAAGGCCATAGCTTTGATAATGTGTTCTCAACAACCATCGTAAACTGGGGGAGATGGTTTTTTAGGGTTTTATCTATCATGTGCAAACATTTAAAGTCACAAGTCTTGTCTTTAAAAAATTTAATGGGTGTAGTTATCAAAGAAAAAGTTGTTCAAAAAAGCTTGTTACCAGCACAGCCTCGAGGTTTCTTTAAGATATGATGTGAGATGATGCTCTTAATTAAAGCTGCTCCCATTGTGCCTGCGCTGTTTCCTCCAGCTTGTGTGATTGCTTTGAAGGCTGAAAGATGTTCACAATATTGGTGTGTGTGTGTGTGTGTGTGTGTGTGTGTGTGTGTGTGTGTGTGTCTGATGTGTGTGTGTGTGTGTGTGTCTGATGTGTAATGCCTTTCAATCCAGCCATGGCCATAGGGAGCAGAAAGCGTCTGCACTCTTGTTGCTCAGGAGCTCACCGCTGGGAGGATAAAAAGCTTCCCACAGAGCCCCCAACTTCCAAGCCTCAAAAGCCACCATGAGCTCATACCTCTCATATCTGTCTCCCTTCACAGAGGAAGGAAAAATGAGGGGGGTTGTAGGCGCTGTGTTTCGCAGCATCCTAACCCTCTAGGATGCTTGTCCCTGCAACTGGGGACCAGCAAAACAGAAGGGACCCCAGGTTTATGATTTGATGAGTCTGTGCCCAGCTGCCAGGATTTTGAAACGGCTCAGTAATACACATGGCTGGTTGGGGCGGCCCCAGCGCCCTTTGCCTTGGTACTGTGTGAAGCTGAGGTGCCATTGCGGTAACTGGGCACACCTGACCAGGGTTTTTAAATGATCTAAACCTTCCTGGCCAGACGCCCGTTGCTGATCCCTTCATCACTCACCAGGTTGGGTGTGTCAGTGATGAAGTTGTAGTGAATGCAGGTAGTGGATTATTCTTCAATTCTGTCAACATTCAATTGCATTTGAAAGGAGACCTCAAACTGGTGGTGATGGCCCACCTTTTACAGGCTTACCTGGCTAAGCACTGCTAATAAAGCCAACCTGTATGAATGTATGTCAGACGCAGGCCAGGTCATTGTCTCAGGTAGCTGCCCCTGTACTTTAGAAACTCAATTGTTAACCCCTCCTGAGCCTTTTAAGCAGATCAAAGCTCTGACAAAGCCCAGGGAAGCCCCAGGCATGGAGAAACACAGGAATTATTCCCCCCTTAAGATTCCCACACAAAAAGACAAATAGGCTAGCCCCAGAGAGTGGCCCCCTGTGGGACATCTCCATTCAGAGCCAGCTTGTTGTGGAAGCTTCAATTGTTTTTGATTTTGTACCCTCATTTTACATTGAGCTTTAAATCGGATGTATTGTACAACAGGCTTCACATCTTAAGCTTAGAACAAATATGGCATATTTATCTAGTTGTAAGATAAACATGTTGTTTTATAGTGCCTTGTTTTTTATCAATTAACATAAAGATACAAAAAATGTTTTAGATTTGCAAAAGTTTATTTAGAGAACTATTTTTCTCCTTGAATTCAGAGCAGCAGGAAGAGCACAAACATGGCTTGTTCCTTAGCTTTGTTTGAGCCTTCAAGCTGGTGAATGATTAGCAGAAATAATGTCCCTGTCACCCTTAATCACATTAAAACGTGGTTAACATTTAATTTTTCCTACTTGATATGCAAAAATTTCCACTTGGTTTGCAGCAAAGGCCGTTGGAATTCCATTATAAAAAGAATAAAAATTTCAGGCATCATTTGTTCAGAGAGGGATATCAAGACCAGAAAGTGCTGAATCTTTCTATTAGCGAGCAGTGAGAGATGGCACTGGGACACAATGGGAGACTGACAAGACACACACATACACAATCTCGCTCACTGAATTTTCTTTTTTTGCAGCTTAGACTTGTTAAAACGCTTTTAAGTGTTTTACATGAACAAATATATTATTTATATTATGGAAGTTCACATATCTACATAGAGGATTTCCAATTTTCAAAGATGAGGATGCTGCATTAAAAAGTACATTTTCAAGAGAGGAGATACTAACACTATGCCATTGTGCGGATTTAACTGTTACCAAGCCTTGATGTATGATTCTTGTCAACACTTTGATTTTCATTGAAATACAGGTTTACATGAAGACCTTTATGATTTAAAATGTCTTGAATGAAATAAATATAATAATAAAAGATAATAAAAATCATCTGCAGCATGTTTTACATAAACAGTTTCCCAATTTACACATTCACATACCATTTCACACAAATAATTGGAAAGGACACAAATACAAATTGCAAAGTGGCATAGGTAGGCAGCGGTGAAGTTGACAGAATCGGTTTTGGGAGCCATGTTGACAGAGCATCAAAGCTCTTAATTGACAGTGCTTTGTTTCTGGAATTGAAGGAAGGGGGAGTTTCATGTTCTTGTGGCAAGGTGTTTGTCTGGTCCTGTGTCACTCAGTGCAAGGACCCAGAGACCCCCATGCTCATTTGCAGCTCACGTTCTCCGTCTCGCATTCGCATTATTAAAATCACCCCTCAGCCTTCTACCAAGAGCCTTTTTGTTGCTTGGCTGGCTTGGCTCAGCTTTGTCAAGACTTCACCAATTACAGTCTCAGGTACAATGGACTATTCAAAGGATCACAGCCCTTGACTGGAATGGAGAGAGTGATTTGTGAATCATTATTCAGCCGCCTGTAGAGTACGCAATACCTGAGGAATGCAAATAACGTGCCACCAAATAGACATCTGTGCTGCTAAAAGTGACAAACTACAGCTGTTATTATCTCAGATCGGATTTTTTCCCCTATTGGAGTGCCCGCCATCTCCTTTTATTTATTTTTTAGCTTTTTTGGCTTTGACTAAATGTGTTTTATTTTTCTGTCTTTCATTGGTGAGACATTGGTGACTACCCTATTGTGGTGACGGTGAAACGTCAGCTCCACATGGAAATATTAGGTTACTGCTCTTAATTGATGTGCATCTGAACAGACAAAGTAGTATATGAGGCATTCCAAATTTACCATGTAGTGTTATTCTAGCTTGTTGGGAAAAGCATCCAATCAAAGCAAAAACTGGGCTATCCCTGTCACATATTGTATATTGATAAATATTAGGTAGGAGCAGTGGGTGATAAAGCAGTGACATTGTTGTTGGAATAGATGTGGTTTTGAGGTGATCTGTCCCTCCCAGTCTTTGATTCATATGGGCTTTAAACAGGAAACTAGCATTACAGATAATGACAGGGACCCCTTAGAATCAATCCAGCCTACGAGCTCCGTCAGGGCCGCCGTGTGAAAATGGATTTGTGTGATGCTGTTTTTAAGACCTGTCCATCCCAGCCGTAGAGCTTGCGGTGCTAATCTCATAATTGCCCTAACCCCCTTGTATTGTCCTGACTGAGAGTTACCATTAAGTGTGAGGATATCTTTGTCCTGCAATGTCAGGTGTCCTGCTGCACTGGAAGACAATAAGAAAGAAAACACTCAGGTGGTAAAGAGAATGACAAAGGCATTTATAAGTAAGGAGACACTTAGCTGTTAGTTTTTTTCTTCTCCTTCATGGCATCATGATACATGTTTAGCTGGGGTGGAAAAACTATTTGTTTGTTATAGTAAATATTAAGCAAAAGCTGTGTGTGTGTTATGAACTTGATGGAAAGTTACTAAGTACATGTACTCAATTACAGTACTTAAGTCCAATTCTGAGGTATTAGAATTTCCATTTTGTTCTACTTTATATCTCCACTCCATATGTTTTAGAGAGAAATGTACGTTTTACTCCAATTCATTAATTCTACAGCTAAAGTTACTTTGCAGATTATTTTTCATACAAAAGATATGATCAGCTTCTAAAACATAAGGGATGGTCATCTTACAAGTAGTTAGGTATTATCTTACAATAAGCAATGTGTAATTTTTAAATCTTATTCATTAATACAAATCAACATTTTTCATTTTTCACACACTTATTTCTTTCCTGCATACAAAATCATCTTTGTGGATCTATGCCCTTTTGTATAAGCACATGCCAAGTCAAAAGGTTTAGTCAAAAACTTTATGGAAACAAAATCCTTATAAGAAATGTCAACTTTGGACTTCAGTGTCCTGCAAACACTCATATGTTCAGCCGCTCTCGTGAATATGCATATGCCAGCAGATAAATACTTTCATGTTAATCAAGTCCTTCAACTGGTCGTGTGGCTGCTGATTTTTACCAGGTTGGTGAAAATCAAGGAGTGGGTGGACAGTCATGACCCCGGAGCCATGGTCATCCCCTTCAGCAGCGCCCTGGAAAGTCAGCTACAGGACAAGAGTGAAGAGGAGAGGCAGCAGCACTGCACAGAGCACAAGACGCAGAGGTTAATTAGCATTCCGTCTCCCCACACTTTATTATCAGCTGTGTCCTCCATGCACTCCTTTAATTGCATGTGCTGATAGAATAATAAATGGAAGAGTAATTACCATTATAAAGCAAAGGATTCCTCTTCTTACTGAACAACTCAAAGGGTTTTCCTCTAAATTAAGTTTTTAACTGTCATCTGTCATCTGTAGGTATAATTATAACTTGGGCATTTTGGGTGTATTGTTCTCGTGTGAAAACCTCTATGGAAAGAAAAATTGTGACAGCAGATGTTTTTTTTTTTCTCTTGGTGCAGAACGAGGGATCGGGTTGAATTCTTAAAATTTCTAAATGAGTCTACAAGCTTTCTAATTAATCAAAGAAACCATTGGAGAGTTGAATGTCTTATGTGAAACAAAGTGACCCATCTTATTCACTTAATGAGTATATATTGAAATGAATGGGGCCTTGCCACTGAAGTGAACTTTGTCTCGACATTAGGGGCAATAAATAATACCTAAACAGTTCAGACCCCTCAATTTAAACAGAAATTTCTTTCCACCAGCGCCCTGAGCAAAATCATCAAGGCAGGCTACGCAGCCCTGCTGCTGGAGTACTTCTTCACTGCTGGACCAGATGAGGTCCGTGCATGGACCATTCGGGTAAGAGCCTTCTGCCTCCTGCCTGCTGCGTGCCACACACATGCACACACACACACACACACGCACACACAGACACAAATACACACAGTGTCCCACGTTCCACCCTGCTGGCACCCTCACTGATATCCCACACTTTCAACTTTGTCATGGTTGTGCTTTAGCTAGTCATTACAGGCCAAGGATAACTTCAATTACTGGTGAGCTGCTGAACAGTGAAAGTGGGGGCTACATTGATTGAGGAGGGCAACAATTGATTTTGCCCATTACGTCCATGAGAATGTTTCCATCCTGTGCAGATCTGCCTGCCCTCCTCCTGCCGCTGGAGATAAGGAGCCTGTGCATTGTGCCTGCCTAATCTGTGTGACGGAGGTTGTCTGTGCCAGAATTGATGTCGCTTTTCATTCGACTGTTTGTGGCCCTTGCAGGGGGCTCCTCCTCCCTGTGTGTTTCAGTTTACTGAGCCCGGCCGGCCAAGAGCTTTGGGCAATGGGATAACAGGATTTACATCAATACAGATGTTGGCTTTGCATGCTGTTACTGTGTTAAGACATATTTTTTTTTATTCTTGAGAAAATAGAAGGATAGAGTGCAGATAAAATATGGTATTTTACTGGTCAGGAGTTACATATTATAGGGTTCATGTAGGCGGTTAAAAAAACAGTCACTTTTTGTGAAACTTTTTGAAAACTAAAGATTTGGGTTGTATCCTGTCGTACGTAATCATGCATTTAAAACTTTTCACTTTTTACTTTCAATCCTATAATCATAACTTGGATGACCATTTTCAAAAAGCATTGCAATTTTCTACAATGACATCTATTCAAATAACTTGTTGCCAAGCAGATCATTAAGGCTTTGTTCCCTGACTGTGAGCTACTTACAGCTTTCATATATGAATGGCAAATAATCAGGAAATTCTCCAGGTTGTGTCTCTTCAATTTCTTTGGTGAATAGGCTGCAACAAATTATGTTTATTTAGAAGCAGCAATGAGAGATAAGCAGTGGATTATCATTGCAGATACTGCTTTTAAATTTTCTAAAATTGACATTGGGTTTGAACTTACAGGGCACAAGGAGATGTTTTTTGCTTTGGGCCTCATGCATCTTCAACAGGACACAACCGTTTTTTCAAGATGTTTAAAAAAGCCAATAGATCTTCTTAAGCTCTCTACCAGTTTTGTTGTTAATCACTTCAAAAGTAAAGAACTTTTAACAACAAGCATCCGGTTGAAAATGTCAACCGGACTGGTCTTTGTGGTGGATGGATGAACATCACTACAGCTTATTTTGTCATAAACTAGATAGTCACTACCAATTCAAACATTTCACTGTTGACAGTTTCATTTCATTTTCCTGAAGTGCAAAATAGATTGGTGTATGAAGAACGTCCACCTCTGAGGTAAACACTAGCTGGAATATGAGCTCTGAGTCCGAACACCAAATTTAGATCCAGGGATTTGACACAAAAACAAAGCACAAGGCAAAATACTTTTGTTTCACTATACATTCCTTTTGACAAGTGTTAAACTTAATTTCTAGTTATTATATCATAGGAGTACAATTCCAGTCTTTTGGTGTATGAGTCAATATGTAGTGACAATACAGGAATTTATCATATCATCTGCTATTTTGGTGGTATTTTGCTACACATAACAAAATACAGGCTCAGGAACTTATACTGTGTTTAATTTTTTGAAGATTATTTCAGGGTGATTATTTTATTACTTTGTTTACAAAGAAGAGGAACAGGAAGTTAAGAAAGCAAGAGAAACAAACCCCTTCTGGTCAGATATGAGCACAGGACATTGCAGTTATACAGTATTAGCCTCAGATCTCCTGCCAACAGGACACCCCATGCTAAAAAATATTCACATTTTGATCAGAAATGCAGATTTTATTTCTGTGCAGCAAATTGTCCGTATTCTTTTGCTACTGACTAGATCAGATCATTGTATCAGTGATGTACTTCACATGAAACTTCTGTGTAAGAAACAGCCACCTTCAAACAAACCAATTTTATTATTTTTTTAATTATATTAACATTAAATGTAATGTTGCAAATTATATGAAACATGTCCAGGCAAATATGTAAACAGAAACCATTTGGTAAATGTTTTTAGGAGGGCTTCTCAGACTGTACAGGCCTTGGGGGAAGGTGAGCTCACTTCCTTTTTTTTTCTTTTTTTATACAAGACACATTACATTTTAGTCAGGTGACATCACCGGGTCTATGCACACACTCGTCTCAGCATGACTGATGTCCTCGCTATTTACAAAAAAAAGCTGTGAAACACTTCAAAAGCATCCTCAAAAACACGCTTGTCCTCGTCGACATAACTGATTACAGCCAGCCTTGATTATGTGTGAGGGGTATTTAGTCAGGTAAGCATCAGTGAGTAACTATATTAAGCCAATACATCTTGCATTGTAAAAACTACACTCAGTAATGTCGTGTTCCTAAGTCTTTTAACATGCTTTATTAGGCAGCCTCGAGGTGACCATTATCTATCAGCCTGCTCTGCATAGCTCTTAACTAGGACAATGTGGATCTCTTGTAATGCTCCGTATGAAAAAAAATCTCTCCCTTAATCTATTTTTCTCCAGATAGACAAACCTTGATGCTGATTAATGGTAGTTAAACTCACAAGCACTCCGTCAACGAGATTGCAAAGAGATGGTAATGTATTAGAGTCATTAAATACGCATCATTCTTTTGGCATGAAATATGTTGACCCCAACCTGATTATATACATAATTAAAACTGCTCAACAGTTCCTGAGCACAGAGCTGCAGAGCAGAGAGAGAGAGCAAGCAGGTCGACAGGCAGGAGTCATAATGATACACAACAGCCACGTCACTTATTTGGGTCATTTGTCATTTCCACCCTGCATTATTTCAGTGCATATAAATTGCACATTTTATCAGTCACCATGTGTGTGTCTTATAGAGTTTTAAAGAGTATAAAAGGTACAAAGAATTTATGAAGCTATTAAATTGTTATTTTGTGTATTGTGAATAGCATCGGAAATACTTCAGGGGCACCTCTAAATTGATGTTTTGGAGATAAAATCATCATTCAAAGTTAATTTAAAGACATAAAAAACAGCTTTACATACTCCAGTAGCCCTGCAGTGACCACAGTGATTCATTTTTAAAGGTTTGAAAGGAATTTAAATGACCAAACTCTGCTGTGCCAAAATAGTAAGGCCTAATGCAGTGAGGCCTATAGCCCCCTGGCCTCTCACTGCAACACTGGGTCTTCTTGCTGTCATGACCAGAGAGCCGAGCAGCAACCCACAATGAGGCAAGATTGCTTGGACAGAAATCAATACCACCACGGAATGGGAATCAGAACGCATTGATAGCAGTGCTGGGTCCTTATCGGTGTCCAGACTGCCCTAGCAGGGCACAGCCGAGTGGAAAGCTGTCCAGAAATCAGGACTGAGGCAAGAATACCCTGACTGAAAACACCTCCAAGTGATGCTCACAACACTATCACCCTATCAAACACCATGTCGCTCGCATGCTGTAATCCATCTTCTCCAAACAATTCATTTGTCCTCTTTTCCTTCCTTGTGACAGAAAGGAACTAAGGCTCCACAGGCTGCGGGAAAGATCCACACCGACTTTGAGAAGGGCTTCATTATGGCGGAAGTAATGAAATTCCAGGATTTTAAAGAGGAAGGCAGTGAGAGTGCTGTCAAGGTGAGCAGTCAGGGTGCAGGAGGAGATGAGGGGAAGTCTTCTGTGATCAGTGGAGCTGACAGTCACCACACAGCTCCTACTGCAAACTGCTCTTCACCTTTACTCAGGGGAAGAAATTACTGCACACACTCTAGCACCACTCCTGACAAGCCAACTGATTCTGGCTCTAAACACTGCCATTCTGCTCCAGCTGTGCATATCTTTATCACAATGTGTCTTAACTGGCTGATGGCGCTCTTGCTCGTGGCTCAGCACAGTTGCTCAGAGGTAGCACTTCGTCACCTCACCAGGCATTTATCTGATCTATAGAGTAGGCTGTTTGCTTAGAGCTCTCTGTTGCCAAATCCACAATCCACTGTAGCATTTGACAGTGATATAAAGCGGCAAGTTAAATAAAGTGTGAAATTCGTTAAATAAGGACAGTTTCATGGATGAGCAGCGCAGAAATGTAACATGAATATCTTATTTTCACAATGGCCAGTGTTTGTTTTTCACCTTTTAACTGTAGTGTGGGTTGTTCATGTGCACACTCCTGTCAAATGTAATAACTGATTTCATGGTGAATTTGTAAAAACAATAACTGGGTGCCAACTACAGCAAGTACTTTGCGAAAGGCTTCTTTTTACTACAAATTTTGTTTCTAGGTTTGGCATTCATTTTGTTTCTTTTCGGCAAACTGTAATTTAGCAATTGAAGGTACAGAGTTAATCTGTTAATCAATGCTGTAGGATGCCTTTTATATCAAAGATGCTGTTTTTTATACTTTAATTTCTGTACAGACAACAAATTGAATCCTCAGTTAATTAAACGAAAGCAGAAGAGACTAAAACCTTGCTGTGTGTGACATTTGTGTGACAGCAGCTGTAAGCCATGATGTTACAATCCCACTATTGCATCATCAACACCATGTGCCCATTTACAAGGCTCAACTAATGTAATTATGGTGACACACAGGACGGGCAGGAACCAGTGTGGAAAGGAAGCACTATGAAAACATTTAAATCTCTTTATTATCTAAGCCTTTTTAATAAGTATTTAGAATTTAATGCAGCAGCAGTGTATTGTCCACACACATCGTAAGCTGCAAACAGAGGGTGAAACGTGTGGGTCTCTGGGGAGTTCCACCATTGTTATCCGAGGTTGAGATCTGAGTGTCAGGTCCTTACTGCATGCTCTCTTACTAATCCCTTTTTGGGCCTCATAAGAACATGGAGCATTTCTGACTGTGACATTAAAGTCTGTCCTATTTAATGCCAGTTGTGGGAATAGGCAGTCTGAATAGGGCCAGTGTATGGGGATATCACATTATTAGTAATCATATCTGCTTAAGCCAAGCTTGCTGCTCCAGATGGCTGCTTTCAAGTGCAAATGAACCAGTTAGACGTGTCTGGTTTAATACATACTCAGGAATCACAAATAGCCATTGATTTTTTTTCCCTGTCTCCCTCTCCATCCAGTGTTTCTGGTGGTATTGAGCTTGGATTAAATGGTCTCCTGAGCCTTTAAAGGGACATTGATTTATCTAATTAATTGTGCGCTGTGCAGAACCAGAATGCATAAACCTGTCCGTATTAGCACTTCAAGTCAATTATTTTTGAGTTTGCCGGGAAGGAGAACAAACACTTACTGTATACAAAAGAAATGTTAGAACTTATTTTGTTTCCTTGAGAAGTTTGATAGGCTGTAATCAAAGACTTATTAACATTTTGTGCTTGTGCACATGAAACTGAAATGGGCAGAAGAGAGGATTATTTACTTAGTGGGAATCAGGCCCCCCTTGAAGAAAACGCGTGTGTGTGTGTGTGTGTGTGTGTGTGTGTGTGTGTGTGTGTGTGTGTGTGTGTGTGAGAGAGAGAGAGAGAGTGTGTGTGTGTGTGTGTGTGTGAGAGAGAGAGAGAGAGAGAGAGCGAAAGGGTGAGAATATGACATTTGCAGTTGGAGAAAAGTTATTGTAGCTGATAAAATAGATTGGATACTAATCCTGAACTATTATTTCCAATTATTTATTACAATATGCTCTATTGTTAGTTTGTTTTTTCTTTGTTATCTTACAGGCAGCAGGGAAATACAGACAACAGGGGAGAAACTACGTTGTTGAAGATGGAGACATCATTTTTTTCAAGTTTAACGTACCAAATGCACCTAAGAAAAAGTGACACAAGAACAATCTGTTTGTCTATATAACTGACTTGTGCTTGTTATCCCCTTTTTTCTCATTGGCCTGATACCCACTGCTACACTCACATTCTGTAGGATCAAATCCCCCCTCTGATCCAAAGCCCAGGTTCAGTAAACTCTGACAGCTTTGCTATTTAAGATCAGGATCGGCCCCCACTTCAAATTGTAGCAGCATTTGAAGGAGCATATTACTCTCCAGATACCTCATTAATCTCCATCACGGGTGCCAGCACTGACACAGCTGACAGTGGGGACAATGCCACCTGCTCTTCTCCCCCTTCTGCAGATAATGCATGTTTTACAGTAGCCCAGATGTCTACACTCAATAAAACATTTGACAAAACCAGTCTGTGTGTGTTTTGGGATGTCTGTATTGAGTGGGAAGCTGCATGGGGACGGTGATAGTGGTCCTGCCGACCACTGATTAGAGAATTAAAAGACACAGCTGACATTGACTATAGCAGAGAGGGGACAATTATAATTAAATCTGTTAAGTGATGCTGATTTTAGAAGGGCACATGCAGGATGCAGGTGTTTCGGCCAAAATAACTGGTCAGTTTAAATTGTTATTTGTAAAGTGATTGAGGTAACCTTTCATTTTAAATTTCCATTATATTTATGATTGATGAATACGTGTGTCCTCTCTTCAACTCTCCCTGCAGTACTCCGCTACAATCCTCAAATATTGACAAAAATAGCATCCTTGTTATGTTTACAGTTTTTTTATTCTGTCCCTGAACAATGAAGGCAAACACACCTACGAATAAATAAAAGAAATCTTCAGTCAAACCAAATTTTTCACAAAAAGTCCACATTTTATAATATTCAGTATAGTATGAAAATAGAAAGTGACACAATCCACAACCAGAAAACGATTCCTGTTGTCTGAAGTAGTGTTTTTCTCGCCCCTATACTTTGTGTGTAAGTGTTTGTGAAGCGTTTATGCTGATGGAATTGTATGGCTGCAGCCGCAGTGCTCCAAAGTAAGATTGTATTCTCTGTGGGAGTCCGAACAAAGAGCTGTAGATCAGCAGCGCTTTGGTGAATATCGTGTAACCATTAAGACTGCAGAGAACAAAATGGCCTTTTGATGGGAACAAAAAGATAGAATAAAAATGGTCATTTCACAGAAATAGTATTGCATATCCAAGTTTTAGAAAGGAACCATGTCTCTGCTAGCACTCCAAAGAACAGTGTTTGTCATGGAAATAAGGTGGATCATAGTCTTTGAGATTTGAGATCAGTGGCAAAATATAGGATAGTGTTTATTGTGGTGAGATGGAACGAAAGACGGATGACAACGTGTATAAAGTAACAATAAGTGTACTTTGCTTGGTAGCTTTAGCATTAACCACTGATTTTAATCACTTAAAGATATTTCATGCTGCAGACCAAGGAAGTCACTGCTACTAACATTCACAGTTCTCATATACTGTCTTCTATACAACAACAGGCTGTTTTTGGCTCACTGTTTTCTAAGTGAAACCATACAGATACTCTGGAGAACACAATAAGGGCTTGAGACGAAACTGTTTTGCATTCCTCTCTGGGTGGTGGTGGTGTTGGTGTTGGCCAACCTAAACCCCACATAGAAGAATATTCATCTTCTTTAGATTTAAGACCCAGGGATTGATGAGTTGTTCCCAGTGGTCTGGGTTGTGGACTATTTTGTTTTTCATAAAGTGACAATAAATCTTCTGAGAGCGAGTAATAAAGCTATTTCAAATCACGCAGATGTTGTATAGGAACAAACATCATAACAAAGTCTCTTTTCTATACGTCCTCAACTATTTCGGGGTTGGATACTAAGAATTTTGCTGTCACAGGCGAGGCAAGAATGACTTTAGTCATTCAGTCAATTTAAGTCATTCAGTGTTGTGGTGCCATGTTACACATTTCAAAGTATTCACGCAAACATAAGCACAGGTTAATGTGTATGCAAGTATTCATAAACATTATCAGGTGACGTAGGTGGATTTTTAAAGCAATCTAACTGGTCTAACCTCTAAGTAATAAAAACAAGTCCAGAAATGTGACAGATTCTCTGCTGGTACAAATGTTCTGTCAGCACCATCAATCAAGAGGAGCCACTCTGCCTAGAGGCAAACCACAGTGGCATCAAACCAAGAAGGGCACAGAGTGGAAAGCTTGCTTTGAAACACACACACCCAGGACCGAACCACGGCTTGCTGTTGTAAATCACGTACACACCAAAGACCTTAGAAAATTTAAAAAAGGAATGTATGAGTTATAACAAATAAACATATAAATAACAACACCATTTTTAAGAGCAATTGCAATGCACAAGGGACTGTGGTGGGAAATTCAATGGTCATTGTAAAGGCATTGTATCATATCATTACAGAGAGGAGATTATCTCTATTTTGGATAACAATGAAAAGTGTTGCCATGTTGTAATTATTGCCATTGTAGGACTACTCAGTCTGAAACTTGGACTATTACTTACAGCCATGAAATCAATTTAGTATCCGAATTTTACTAAAATAACACTTCATGTTCATTTATGAAAGTTTATGCGTGCACTTTACGTGTTGTACTGAAACAAGTTTTTTTGATTTATTGCCATATCTGTCAGAGCGATAAAACATTGCAAGTATGATGTTGAGAGAAAAGAACGCCATAAATTAATCTCTAACAGCTCATGTTATCTAAGCGCTCTCTTTAGTCAACTGTCTGACTAGCCCATTGATACATTTGTGCTCATAAGTTTGCATACCCTGGCATACATTTTGAAAATATGCAAATCATGCAAAAAAAACTCTCTTTGATTAAAGCATAGTGATCATGTGAAGACATATCTTTTTCCACAGTTGTTTGGCTGCTTTTTAAACAGTATTTGTAACAGAAATAACTCAAATGGCCTGATCAAAAGTTTACATTCCCTTGAATGTTTGGCCTTGTTATGGGCCCACAAAGTGACACACACAGTTGAAAATGGCAATTAAAGATTATTTCCCACACCTGTGGCTTTGTAAATTGCAATTAGTGTGTGTGTGTATAAATAGTCCATGAGTTTGTGAGCTCTCACGTGGATGCATTAAGCAGGCTAGATATTAAGCCGTGGGGAGCAGAAAAGAACTGTCAAAAGATCTGCTTAACAAGGTGATGGAACTTAATAAAGATGGAAATGGATATTTAAAAATATCCACAGCCTTGCAAATGCCAGTCAGTACTGTTCAATCACTTATTAAGAAGTGGAAAATTCTTGGATCTCTCAATACCAAGCCAAGGTCAGATAGACCGAGAAAGATTTCAGCCAAAAGTGCAAGAAAAATTGTTCGGGATGCAAAGAAGAACCCACAGGAGGGGAAATACAGGCTGCTTTGGAACAAGATGGTGTGGTTGTTGCAAGGAGCAAAATACGACGGTACTTGAACAGAAACGAGCTGCATGGTCAAGTTGCCAGAAAGAAGCCTTTACTGCGTCAATTCCACACAAAAGCCTAGTTACAATATGCCCCAAAACACCTTGATGCGCCTCACAGCTTCTGGCACACTGTAATTTGGAGTGACGAGACCAAAATAGAGCTTTATGGTCACAACCATAAGCTATATGTTTGGAGAGGGGTCAACAAGGCCTATAGTGAACCGAATACCATCCCCACCGTGAAGCATGCTGGTGGCTCACTGATGTTTTCGGGGTGTGCAAGCTCTAAAGGCATAGGGAATCTTGTGAAGATTGATGGCAAGTTGAATGCAGCATACTGGCAGACAATTTGCGTTCTTCTGCACGGAAGCTGCGCACAGGACGCTCTTGGACTTTCCAGCACGACAATGAGCCCAAGCACAAGGCCAAGTTGACTCTTCGGTGGTTACAGCAGAAAAAGGTGACGGTTCTGAAGCGGCCATCACAGTCTCCTGACCTTAATGTCATCAAGCCACTCTGAGGAGATCTCAAACGTGCGGTTCATGCAAGTTCATGCAAGTTGACCAAAGACTTTGCCTGAACTGGAGGCATTTTGCCAAGATGAATGGGCAGCTATACCACCTGCAAGAATTTGGGGCCTCATAGACAACTATTACAAAAGACTGCATGCTGTCATTGATGCTAAAGATGGCAATACACAGTATTAAGAACGAAGGGTATGTGGACTTTTGAACAGTGGTTGGTTCATTTTTTTCCGTTGTTGCTATGTTTTGTTTTATATTTGTGCCCTTCTGTTATGACCTACAGTTTAATGTGAATTCCATAACAGATAAAAGACTTGTTTTTCCTGCTCACTCATGTTTTCTTTACACATGAGACATATATGTGTGTATATATATATGTGTGTGTGTGTGTGTGTGTGTGTGTGTGTGTATATGTATGTGTATATATATACTGTATATATATATATATATATATTATACTGGGATACATACTGTAACTGTATGTTAACATTTTATTAGTTAGTCTAAGTGGGCTGTTCAATTACATTTATTAATGAGGTCAAAGTTAAAGGTATTGCACTTCACTATAGAGGAGGCAGAAGATTAGACGCACCTTTGAACATAATGCTGTCCAGTTCAACAACACCAACTCAATGTTAAAACATATAATTTATCTACACAAAAACATTCAAAAAGTGGACTTCATGGCAGAACAGTTGTATTGGATTGCAATTCATTGTACAGGTGTACCTAATAAACTGATCACTGAGTGTAAATTTACTTCTCAACAAACATGATCTCATCTGTATATAGAAAAGTGTATTACATACCATTTTTATTCAAAGTCCTTTGCACTGCCATGCTTGTAATACACACTTCCAAATCTCAAACCCTGTTTACAACAATGATTCTGTATAGTTTATGCATACACATATGTATTTTCATACTTATACCATACGAAAGCGGAATGTTTTTCTGCTTAGTTTTTTTTATTCTGATACTAAATCAATATGCTTTAACACGACCATATTTTACATCCGTATGTCAAAAAGATGTTGAACTTCCATAGTAATTATTATGAAAACCTATCATGCACCTCTTATTATATGTCTAACAGGTACATTCTCAGTTACTCAAACAAAGAACACTATGATTGCTTCTTTCTCAGGTGCTTCAGAGTTAAAGTTTATTACACACATTTGATATTCCATCCACATTTCTCCATGCTGCACCAGTTTCAATTCTCCCTCAGGTCCCATTTACACTGTCCCACAAGGTGCTTCCAGCAGGGCAGTTTCTCCCTGTGGGGTCACTCTCTCTTGGACTGGCCATCATGAAAACAACTGTCAATATGTTAATTTGAAACACTCGAAGCCATTGTGGACTCACCATGTTACTCCTCTTATTCTTCCCATTTCTGCTCTAAAGAATGTCTACTCCTAGAAGTTAAAGAGAAGAGGCTCTAACATTGAAAAATAAAGTCTTGATTAACATTTCTACTCAATTTATTTTAAATAAAATGCAATTTAATTTAGATTGTATTTCCCAACAACAATACTGAGAAAAAAAAAACTGAAAGCTAGAGGGTCTGGGCAGTGAGAAGGTCAATGACACCCCTATTTACAGTTATATCTATCACACTGAATCCTTATAGAGGTGCTCTAACTCCCACTGGGTAATTGCTCCACAGACTTCACAGATTCCTCTCATGAGGTGAATACAAGGTCTGTCAATACAATTTTATTTCCTTTGTTTGCAGCTCGAGCTGGAGACAACACTCACAGGTCTGAAGACAAACATAATGACAGTTATGTATCTTGTGTAGGCCACCGCGTCCACTAGGGTGTTGCATTTGAGCTGCCTTTAGGATAATTGACTTTTCCCTTTAACTTGGAGGTCTTTGTAGAAATTGTTGATACGTTTCCAAGGACTCCTGGAGTAAGACAGACACAGCTGCAAGGTTTTTCTAAAGCTGTTTCCATTGGCCTGTGTTTACTTGACACTTGGATTGACAGCAGAGTGATTGGAAATATCCACCATTCACTGCCGTGAGCTTCTGAGTGCACGGAAAGTGCTTTTGTAGTCTGGCTGTAATGGGCCAAGTTTGAATTGAAGGTTGAGAGAAATAGCCTCACTGCAGTCGCACACTGTGAGGAATTGACACACCACAAATAATACTCAGAAGTGGGGTCCTGATAGCATCACAGGCACAGAGCAGGTACAATAGCATGCAGGCTCTCATTTCAATGCTTTCACAATGTTGTACTGTGCACAATCAGATGGAGGGGAATGAATCTGGTCAAAAACAAACTCAGATTGCGTCTCGATTGTGTCACTTTTTGTCCTAAGAAATCAACACACATATTAAAACTCTATTGCTGATCACTTTCTTATTCACATGTGAGAAAAAGCAACTATTAGTTTGTAGAAATGCATGAGAGCAAACCTGCCATGAAAAATGGCATCCTTTAGATTCATCAAAGAGTCAGAATCAGTGTCTTAAATAGAGTAAATCTGTTTTGTTAACTTAAAAATAGGGATATTGGTCTAATCTGCCATGCCTTGACCAATTATCATTAAATTAAACAGTGTTTCCGCCACCAGTTACTTTATTCAGTCACAGCAGGCCACAGGCTCCGTTTTTAAAGCCACAGCAGTCCAATGCCATTTGTTACACTACACATTGTAAAAATAAAATTACAATAATAACAATAATAATATCTACACTAACCCCGTTGCAGTGAGGTTTACAGGTTTTTAAATTTGGGGAAAAAAGCACTGGTGTTTGCATTTCTGTGAATCATTTTAGAGAGAGAACTGGATTGGTGCATTAGACTACCTTCTTTTGTCTTTTCATTTTAAATTATGCCTGATAAAGGAGTCATAATGATCAGATCAATGTCACAATACATTTAATTGTATTTTAAATGGGCTTGGGTTCAATGTTTACTGATTAGCCTATGTCAGAGTGGTATTTACTGGAAAAAGTCTAGTTACAGCTGGCCGGACATTTTGTGGACCGATGTCCAAATGTCACTCTGTGTCTAATGTGAAGTGATTTCACTTGGGCTCTAGGTAGGATGAGATAAATGCAGGAGAAGAATTCAGTGTATTTGTAAAAATAAGGTGATTGCACTTCTCTTTTTATATCTTATCTGTATGTCTTCTGATAGATATGACAGGCTTTGCAAGAAGCCGTCTCACTGAACAAGTTTGATTCACAGGTAACAATAATGTATTTGAAAGTAAACAATATAACTACAAGCCTCACTACCAGTACTGTAAAACTGAACATGCATAATAAACAGGAAAAGAATCCAACAAAGGAGGACTGACATATCGACTGACAAATAATAACACGGTGTGCAAAACGAACAACCAATCACCTTTATGAAGGACGGCGGGATTTCCTGTTTGTGACGTAAATACTCTCAGTCAACACTGGAGGCCCCACCCTTTGTGTTACCTACCGCCCGTCAATCAAAATAGAAAAAAATCTGACAGTTATCACCTATTTCTACGCGTATACAATCAATTTAATTTGCTGATCATGTCCGGTGGCTTGTGACTATCAGGACTTTCCGTTTAAAGACAAGGCACGTAATGACTGGTATGTAATAGCTATCTTATTCTTCATCCACGTAAGCTAACAAGCTAACGTCACCACACGCATCCTCTGGCTGAATTAGCTTGCTAGCACGCTAGCATGGATGCTTATATTGCTTACCATCGCCGGCTAAGTTAGCAGTGTTGTTAGTTGCTAACTCTGCGCTCGTTAGCTTGTTTAGAACACAACACTAGTGAGCTATCTTTCAAACTAATTATTGCTACATCCATCTTTTCTCTATGGAGTTTGGTTTAGTTAATAGCGGTGGTTGTAATCTGGCGTTCACAATAACGTTATTGGCTAACGTTACTCCTCTAGTCATGCGAGTATCGGGCTTGCTTAGCTAGCTAACGTTAGCTTCGGCTGCTCCCACTCTTAGCTATATGCTTTTTACTACACAGCACCGGAACAGCCGATGAAACCAGAAGATATGGCTGCCTTGGACGTGGACAGCAGTCAAAGCGACTTTGTGCAACAGGAACAGGGCGGGGGCAATCAGGTAATGTTTCCCTCTCAGGAGTTTGACTCTCATTATACGCCTTCTCTGGGTTTCCACAAACGGAGTGGTGCTTACCGAAGTTAAAGCTTTCAACATATTATAACCTCTTGGGCAACACTTCCTCTCAGGCATTTTACAAATCCCGCCTCCTTAGGGGGATTGAAATGACAGGCTGTACACCCCAGTCAGACCTAAACAAAGTCTCGGGGCTATCGTAGGTACTGCCTGGGGCGCTTAACGCGGGCAAGAGAGTCATTTTAACCTCCTAACTTCATCCTTAGCTATTTGGCAATGAGTCGTACTTTATAGGTGCCCCTATCTAATGGCCACACACTCTCTTCCTTTTAAATTCACCCTTTGTGGGAACGACACTCAGCCATCACCCCTTGGCCTGCTAGCAACCACCTGGTTGGGTCACTGTCATAAGAGGTTCTGCCGTAGTTGTTGTGGGGTAGCACCTCTGCTAGATCACACAACTACAGCAGATGTGAAGCCTTTAGTCACAACTGAGCAAAATTAGTGGTGGGGGTGTTTAAATGAGAAAATACAAATTTTTACTTTCAAGGATGGTTTTCCTGTTACTCCAGTTATTTCCTTCCAAAACAATGGTTAAAAACACAGGAACACATGTTGGGAGTTGAGGTTTTTTTTAAACAAAATATGACTTGTGTGTTAACTGCATGCCAAATTAATCAGCATACACAAGGCAAAATTGCTTCCCAAGTTACCATATGGCTGCTTGCAGACCAATGCTTAGAGAACAGGGCAAAACAGCCTCATTGACATGTTTTAACTTAATATTCTCTTGCCCAACATAGCTAAAAACATACAGAATCTGTAAGCTTCTTAGTGTGTTGTTTACTACTGAGCCTGTTTGTAATCCGTAGCTTACTGACATCTTCTCCTCACCTGTTTAACTGACTTTAGCAGTTTAGATGACACACTCAACTGTCCTGCTCTTATTACAGACACATAGACCAACCATAGATAGATGCCTTGTTCATGGACTCATGTCAGTGCAGCACTGCAGAATGAATATAGGGGAAACACTGGAATGGATTTTTGGCGTAATTTTTGGCATTTAAAAAAGTATTTTAGACATGAAGCTAAGAGCACAATTTGTTTTCACTGCAAAGCAGTTAAGTTTGTATTTAAGTAGAGTAACACTTGATTAAACATAAAATCAAACCTATGAAGATTCTTTCTGGCTATGTCCCCTCGTTTGATACAGTTGACACAACTCTTGTGTATTTGGCCATTTGCATAGGTGAATTTTGGCTGATTAAAATACTGTCATTCAAAATATGGTTAATTAATTATTATAATTAAACAACTGCATGGAGACCGCCTGAAAACGTATTGCTGTCCACCAGAGACAAAAAATAAAACCTTTAAGTGCAGCAGGAGTAGCTGTCATCCATAAAAAAAATTCTTCATGGGTCATTTTAGCACTTATGATGCAGGAAGACAGTCCACCTACAAAGTCTAATGTATGAGTTACCTGTCAGCCTTCAGGGTTACAACGCTTGATTTGTCGTGGTTTGTAATTAATCAGCATGTACCTTACAGGCTAAATCTAACATAACTTACATATGTGCAACAAATGCATGTTATTTTGTTTGTCCTGGACCAAGGAAACCATATTCCAGGTGTGAGCAGAATCAAAGATTATCAGTCTCTAAGAACAGGACCATACATGTGAAACAAAACTCTAAATGTCTTGCCCACTCAGCTTTTACGACTCAAATATGTTTTGCCCTCATGTTTCAGATGCTGCATGTGTAAACTGATAGCCGCATATCGTGTAGAAAGTCTAGAACATAATTGTCCTGTACATTTTTTTTTTATGTCAATTATTTCTTTTCACAGACATCAGATCCATCTACGCAACTAACTGGGACGGAGAAATGGGAGGTGTTAACCCCCACAACAGCAGAAAAAGATGAATCTGGAATGATACAGATCCAAAGTCACGGAATATCAACATCAAACAGACAGTATGTTCTTCCTCTCCAGAACTTACAGAGTCAGCCAATCTTTGTGACATCTGGAACAGACGCCTCTTCTGCCAATTCAGTGCCTAACATTCAGTACCAAGTCATTCCTCAAATTCAGACAGTAGATGGACAGCTGAGCTTCACAACCGGCGTGGAAGGAGCAACTCTGACTCAGGATGTCACAGGGCAGATTCAGATCTTGCCTGAAGGTAGCCACAGTCTCAGTGTAACATCAACTGCAAACATCCTTAATACAAACCAGAACCTCATATCACAGACTGGTAATATCCAGCAGCTCCAGGGGATTTCTCTTAGCAGCTCCACTTTCAACAACCAGGGTCAGGTTGTTACTAATGTGCCTGTGGGTTTGCCTGGGAACATTACTTTTGTTCCTATTAACAGTGTGGACTTGGACTCCCTTGGCCTCTCTGGTGCTCAGACTATAGCAACAGGGGTCACTGCTGATGGCCAGCTAATCATGACGAGTCAGCCTGTGGATGGCTCAGAGAGTCTGGCAAAGACAGATAATCACCTTTCACAGACACTACAAGTAAATGACTCAAATGCAAATCATGAGATTTATGTGCCAACGTCTTCCTCTCAGCTACACATTCCAGCAAACGAATCAGATCTGCTGACACAAGACACTTCGTTGTCATCAGTGGCTACAGAGCAAGGCGACTCGAGTTCTGGTCTCCAGGAGGGCTTCATCCAACAGAACCAAGAGCAGAGCATCCAGGTGTCCTCAGCTCAGTCCATCATCCAGCTGCAGCAGGTGCCTATTCAGACCACCAACGGTCAGGTGGTCCAGTCCATGGCGACAGGCGGGCAGAACCTGCAAAACGTGCAGCTGATCAACCCGGGAACCTTCATCATCCAAGCCCAGACAGTCACACCGTCAGGTCAGATACAGTGGCAGACCTTTCAGGTGCAGGGAGTGCAGAACCTGCAGAACCTCCAGCTGCCCACAACACCACCCCAGCAGATAACCCTGGCTCCAGTTCAGACCCTATCACTGGGTTCCAGTCCAGTCAGCATCAGCACGGGACAGATGCCAAACCTGCAGACAGTGACAGTCAACACAATGGCCCAGCAAGGAGATGCAGACAACCCTGGAGGTACAGTATCTCTCTTTTTTAAAAATGAATAATATACTTATTGTTGCATTTATATTTAAAAGTTTTTCCACTTTGACATCTTTCATAAGGGTCCATCTTCAGAAAAATACTAACTTTACTGCCCTGCTATAATTACTGCATTTATTACACTAATACAATATTACAATGGATCACTCAATAGGCCCTTATTGAAGACATTTTGAAATCTCACAGCAGGACAAGCACAGGTGTTAATCATAAGTTAATAATGGTTAAATTCCATTAAGCTGCTTCAGTTTCACTGTCCTGGCATTGTGAATGCTGTTTCACTGTCACACTGTCATGGCTTACTGGGACACTTAAAAAGAACGGTAACTATGGCAAGTAAAAATCTCTTCTGGGAAAATGGTCTATATTTTAGTCTAAAAATGATACAAATTCATGAGATTGCAAAAATCAACAAAGCGTTCATATTTTAGAAGCTGTGTGCAGCAATTGCCTGGCATTTTTTAGTTGATAATTTATCAACATTTAACAACTGGAAAACTGTTAACATTATAATTAACTGTTTGTTTATGTGTTAATGTAATTGTAGCTATCAAAACATTGTGATGAAGTTTTTGATTGTAGCTAAGTCCTTCCATCAATTTTCTGCCACTCATGGGCTAAAAAGTCTTCATGGTACGTTTAATGAATTATAAAAATGGTCATTGATACATTTTCTGTCAGTCAACTAATTATTTTATCCCTGCTTACTATGGCGTTTTACTTGTAACATTTGCTGCCATGCTGTCAGTCACATGCAATAATAAAGCAGCTCTCACTGTGAAGGCTTTTTGACAAGTTTACCAGAGTTTAATATTAACATGCACACATTAATTCCAGAGATTCGGATAAAAGAAGAGCCCGACTCTGAAGAGTGGCAGCTAAGCACCGACTCCACCCTCAACACAAGCGATCTGTCCCACCTTCGCGTCAGGCTGGTGGATGAGGAGGATCAGTTGGGTCAGGAGGGCAAGAGGCTGCGCAGAGTGGCTTGTACTTGCCCCAACTGTAAAGAGTCAGGTGGGAGGTGAGTAAGCCTGGCTTGATACTCCGTACATCTTTGCATAGGAAATCAACATCATCAGAACCCTAACTACTCATATCTGTATTTCTCAGAGGATCGAGCACGGGGAAGAAAAAGCAGCACATCTGCCACATTGCCGGCTGTGGGAAAGTATATGGAAAGACATCGCACCTGCGAGCCCACCTGCGCTGGCATTCAGGGGAGCGACCTTTTGTTTGCAGCTGGATGTTTTGTGGAAAGAGGTTCACACGCAGCGACGAGCTGCAGAGACACAGGAGAACACACACAGGTGCCTTTTCTTTGCTCCCTCACACTTTGCACTTCAGGAAAACATCAGTAAAATCAGTAAAATGTGTTAATTTGTGCCCTGCAAAGTGTGAGTCATGTAAGAAATAACAGTGTTTGTTCCAATCTGGATTTACATGTAAAATGTCAGGTTAGTATTGAAGGCCAGTGTGAAAAAAAACAACAAATTGAGATTTCACAGACTTGGTGGTAATTTTCCAGTTCAGAATTGGGCTTAAACAGTTTGTTCTGCAGTCTAATTTGCATGATCTGTTAACATCAAATATTATAAAACATTAAAAGAGAGGCTAGTAATAAGCTTTCAAGAATTTAGCCTTATGGTTACATTTTCATCCCGTGATTCCACTTTAAATCTGAACACTCTTGTATCAGCTCACCTAATCTGTTGATCTAATTTGATAGAATATTTCCCTGGAGTTGCCACCAGTATTCATGGGGTAAAATATAGGAAGTAGTAGCTTATGAGAAATCAAATGTCAAATGTACCAGGACAACATAATGATACACAATATCTTATGCCGCAGTGATTTACTGCCAGGATGGACTTAGGAAGGAGAAACCCTGGCCGTATCATTGGCTGAGTGAGGCCTCTGACAGTACCGTCTAAAGTAGCATTTCATTACGCTGTCAGCTTCAAGCTCCGATATTAAGACTTAGTGTTCACAGTTAACTTTGCAAGTAGACATTCAACCATTCTATGTTTCTAATTGGTGATAATTAATAATTAATAATTGTAATCAGTTAAATGGTATTAATTGGTCATCAATTTATTTATCAGTTTTGTCAGTGGCCGGTTGGAATTCAGCAACTTAAAACAACACAAATGTGTTTAATAACATTTCAAATAAGAAGTCAATAAGACCGCAGTGGCATTTCTTATTTTATTCATAAAACAAACAAATTGAACTTATGTGCCACTTTCTTCAACTTATCTCCTCACCTACAAAGCATATCTTCCATATATATGCCATGTTTGACCCTCTCCAAATGGATTCAGCATCAAACTCTTTATCTTTTAAACTATATGTTCTCTCTGGCAGGAGAGAAGAAGTTTGTCTGCCCAGAATGTTCCAAGCGTTTCATGCGGAGCGACCACCTGGCGAAGCACATTAAAACTCATCAGAACAAAAAAGCCGTGAACTCTGGTAGCGCTGTGGTGGCCTCGATGGAATCGGCGGGGTCCTCAGACAGTATCATCACCACGGCAGGCGGGACCACCCTCATCCTCACCAATATCCAGCAGGGTTCCAGCAACGCCCAGGACATCCTGGCCAACGCAGATATCCCTCTCCAGCTCGTCACCACGGTAGCGGCCAGCGATGTCATGGAGTGATTTACACTCCACTTATGAACTTCTACAACTTCTCTCATACTGTATACTCCCACCTGAATTTTCTTTCAAGTTTTGAAGAAAAACAAAAATTTTATATATATATATATATATATACACCGAAATAGTCAGCCCATGTCCATGCTCAGTTTTTTTAAGGACTAATAGTGGAGACTAAAAGAAGATAAAGGTGGAAAAAGACATTGCAGTAAACACACAAGGAAATGCCTTATTTTGTACAATATTGTGTCGTCGGAAATGTAGGATGCCATTTTGTTTTGAATCTACTTTTTCACAAAAAATTATAGGTAAGTTAAGCGATTTTTCTCCTTGCCTTTTTTTGATGATGTATTGTAATGATGTCCTTGGTGAGCAAGGTTGGTTTCATCCTTTGAGCAAATACTAAATCTCACAACAAAGCTAATTTTATCCAGCTATAGTAACGTTATTACTTACGTCCATTCAAATGCATTCATGTTTTTGTTTCAATATTGCGCTTCTTTTTTTCAGTGTCCTGCTTGCAGTCAGTCTGCTTGCAAATTAGCGCGACCTCCTTCCTCCAGTTTTTAATAGAAACTTTGCTCACACCTGCTACATTTTGCAGGTAAAAAAATCAAACAATCACAATTTTGTATTGCAATTCCTCTTGAACCTATACTGTTGATATGATACACATTATTTGCTTATTAAATATTTTGACTGAACAGCTATTTATATTGGGCTTTACCTAGACAATGCATTTGTGATATTAAAAGTCGAAAATATTTCAAATTGTTCCATTATATGTAATTTAAATGTCTTTTTGTAAAAACCTTGTTGGAGGACTTCAAAAAACAGTCATTGTAATATGAAGAAGAGAAGCCATTTTTTTGGAGGTAATTGCCAAATTTGACTACAAACTCAGGGTGACTTGTGTCTGTGTGATATAATTAGAGTTAAATCACTCCTGTAGCTTCTCAAGCCATGGTGGCGATGTTGTGAAGAAATGTTAGTTGATGATGGACCAAAAGCTGAGGTGAATTAAGCTGTCACCGTGTAACCAATGCTCGTTGAATTCTACCATGTCAGTTTTTACAATGAGGACAACCCTTGTTCATTTTATAGAAACAGCTTTGCAGAATTCTCGCCAGTGTCTTGCTCCATCATGCAGTTGGATAAATGTTTAACAGAAAGCGCTACTCCTTTTTTCTTTTCTTTTTCTTTTAAAACAGCACTATTCTCATCACTTTCATCTTGTTGTTAATCCTTTTGTAAATCCTTTTGTATAAAAATGTTTTGTATACTTCCCAAGAACCTGTCCTTTATATTCATTTTCAGTCAATGTACAATGTTTCTGTTTTTGTGTTGATACTTGCTTGTACTGTATCTTCCACGATAGTATGTTTTATTTTATCTCTGAACCCCTTCCCCCCAACTGTTGAATTGTTAAATTGAATACACACTGAACAGTGAATTATTCTGGCATATTTGATTAGATTTTTTTGTTGTTGTGATACATTATGAAATTATGTGGTGTGATCTTTTTGCTCACATGGACACGTCCTCTTCAGGAGATTATACTTAACCCCATTATTCAATTTGTACTTAACACTAAAGGTTTGTTCTCACTCAAAAATCTTCTGTATAAATATGTCCATATAATAACATCAATATAAACCTTTCTGTTACACTTAAATTTCCTTTTCATTTTTGCTTTATATTTTCTGTTTTAATGTATGGAGGTTGTCTGCTGTCTGCTCTCTGAGGACAGCTTTATATTTCATACTAAAATGACTAAACGTGAGACACGTTTGAATTTTTACTTATGCTTAAAACCTTTTGTTTTGTGTCTTTTCGAAGACTTGTCATCAAGCCAGGAGGTTCATTCTCCCCCCATGACTTCATCTCTGGGTTAGTAGTCCAGTAGATGTCAGTGCAGCCAAGGGAGCAGGATAAGAGGTATGTTTGACCCCTTCACCTGCCCCATGTAGCGCTGCTAAGATAAAGACAGAAGTCACAGAGGCCAACAGGAGGTGTGGACCCTCAATTAACCGCAAGTTAATGTCACACAGAAATGTCAGGAACGTATTCTGCCGCTGGAGAACAAAGTACTGTCTCATGACTTTGAACAAACCCTACAGACGCATGAGATGTAACCGCTTCTGGTTTTATGACCTAGATGTATCTATATTTGTCAGGAAATCCATTTAAATAACCTGTTCTCTTTGTTTCTGACTTTAAAGTGTGCACAGAGTTTCCTGTCACTATCATTTGCCAGAAGTAGCAATAATGTCTTAATGTTTTGATATATTAACCTGATATTACCTTCCCTCAGCAGCACACGCACATCACTATCTGTGCCTCTTACACTAAATAGGACATTTTACTAATTAGGTACTGTTGCTATTTTTTTCTTTAATACCAGTATAATGCTCAACACAGCAGCACAAGGGATTTAAAAATGTATTATAGCCTACCTGGTTTTAGTCACTGGGAACATAATTAAAATGGTAGTGTATGAAAAGCTTTATCTGGTAAATCAGACTGAAAAGTGCATGCTTTTTGAGTCTTAGTCAATTTGCTGAAAATGAGTCAGAAAATGTGGTCTATAATGTTTAAAAAGAACTCGTCCGTTGTGTCGTTGCTTTCATTTGCATAATTTAATGAATCTAATTCATTGTAATGCAATACCAAGTGCATAGAATGACAGTTTGAGTTAATGAAATGTGTTAACGGTATCATCATTTACTTGTATGTTAATTAGTCCAATTAATTTCCCCTGCTTGGTAATCTGAATATTGTAATAATCTTTGCTCCCCTGCAGGAATTAATCTATATGATGCACAGACCTCTGGGACAATCTGCGTAGAGAGTCGTGGTTTTTCCAGTTAAAACGTGTGGCAGTTTAAAACGTGAGTGTCTTGAAATATTTCTTAGGTCTGAGATTCAGGAAAATATCCACAGTTTTTGCAGGATTTATACTCTATGCTCGAATATTGTTGACTAGAGGTTGTATATGGTCTGCCTTCAGCTTTAATGATGCAAATCACCCCCACAGTTGAAAATGTAGAGACGGAGGGTGAATGTCCGGTGCCTAAGCCAGGATAACTTTGTCTTGCCTGACAAAGTGCCGTTGCATTGCAACAGGAAGAGGCACAGTTCTTCTGGCCGTGGCAGATAAAAGCTGCCATCAGTGGCCAATCCTTCCCGTCAGGTAGAGAGATTAGGTGACTTCTGAGCGTGACACTGTCCACTGTCATTTCAACTGACCATATGGATTGGAGGCCAACTTTGTCAACAAACTGTTGTAGCTCTTCTATTAGCATATACTTACATGTGTACGTAAGTATTTTTAGCCAATGAATCTGAAAAGGTATTGTCCGTATTTAGTTAATAAAATATTGTTAAAAAAAAACTGATGTAGTAGTAATAATAATAATAAGTAAGACGGCAAAGCTTCGTGTTGCTTTAATTTGTTGAGCAAACATATGTTTACTGCACACACTTAGTTCCTCATTGGCACTTGTTTGAACATTATGTGGAGCAAATTTTGCAACAGAGGATTGAAACACAATTCAACTCGAGTCTTATTTTGGAGGGTAAAACTAAGGGTTTTTCAATAATTCACATTCAGTATTGTGTTTTCGTGATAGTTTTTGGGGGGGTTTTATTGTCACAAATAGCTTTAGTTCTTGTTGCTCAGTTTCAATAGTGGTGCAATTGTACACAGTGCTCAGCTTCTCTTCCAATTGATGTGCAAAATGCATAAACAATAACTATGCAGAGGGAGAGAAACACTGTAATCATGCAATAACATTTCCAACTGTATGTGTGATAGAATATAAATGGTATTTGGGATTATGGTTCTTAACCATTGGGAGATAATGTGAACTGTTGGCAGAAATGACTTCTTTCATTATACTGTCCCAAATATAAAAAATATTTCAGCTAGAGGGCTGCTTCTTCGCTATTCCTGGCCAATTTTAACTGTTTCCCCAGTTGAAGGATAGGCGTGCAATTTTGCAAAGTGACTATTATTTGTCTTTTTCAAGGAATCAACAATTTCAAATACAATGCAATGAATTGTTGGGGTTCTGCGGGTGCATTTATTTACGTCTGTTATGTGAAACAGCATTTAGAGCATAATGCCTTTATTTAATTTCCTCTTTGATATGAACTGAAAGTCACTTTATAGTGAAAAGCACTTACTGTTCTGCTTAATATTAGGTTTACAACAGGGTACTAATGGTGTGTTTTATCTTAAAGCATTGGGATATTTGTAAAGACAGAAAAGAGGGTCCTGTGTTTCTACATTCCTGACACATCCTTGCCCTTGATCAACTGCAGAAGGCAGACAATACCACAGATCATTTTCCCCAGGCAGGGAAACACAGCATGGATCAACTCAATAACCTGATATTCCCTGTCTACTGAGTGTGGCCAATTTTGCAGAAGGTCAACACCTTTTTCTTTATTTTATTTCAGAGACAATTTGGTGACCTCCCTCTGTAGCCTCAGCAGGATAAACAGATTTTTTGAGCTAGAAAGTGCTTATGTTGACATTGCATTTAGGTATGGACTTCTCAAGGTGAATGGATACCTGGTGAGGGACAGGGAGGTTATTATGCAAACCTGAGCAAGGGCCAAAAGTTGCAGACTTAGTTTTTCATGCATTTCCGGCAATTAGATGTCCACTGGGTTTAAAAGTATGGTGTATGTGCATTGGTGTAGCTGCAAATCATCTTTCATCATCCTTTTCTATGCAGAGGTGCCATTCACAGCTTCAAATTAAACACTCTTGTTTCAGGAAAATGACAGTCTGACCGTGTTCGATTTCAAGAGGGTGGAATTCAGATTTGATCAATCTTTGCTCTCTTTATTGTAAAATGTCTATCCTGCTGGGTTTCACTCTTTGTACGTTGTTTTCCAGATCCAACTGTGAAAATTGAATCGACAACAATAAGACACCTCCATTAAATTTTCCACATTATGTTGTTCTTTGTACTTATACGCAGCAAGTGTCTGTTTTTAGTGAGGAGACAATTGCGATGATATTGAGATCTATGAGAAGAATAGGAGGGATAATGTGTAGCCAATCTTCACACCAGTCATATAGTTTTCCCACTGTACAAAATAACTTTTTATTGTGCACCTTAAGGTCAAATGTGACTTGAGCTTACTCTGACTCGAGTCGAGGATAAACTGCAAGCATGTTCTCAATATTCTCTTTTGTTGACAAGAGCTGGCCTTCAGTGTTATTCAGCCCATTGAAAGACAATTTCAGATATGAAAGGAGATGTTTTGTATCTGAAAATGTACATGAAATGGTGTCAACAACATCCTGGAGGTCAGAGTAGAGTCCCCATGGAGACTGAATCTGGCTGCTGCGCTCGAAGACTCAACACCCCCCTTGAGTGGCGGCTTGGTGATGGCTCTCAGTTTCTCTCGTCATGTCCCTGGCAGCTTTGACACAGGTAATATGCATGCAGGCTGACAGTGCCTGGGATGTGCGGCAGAGACAATGATGTACATATCATTTTCCTCCCTGACTGATTGAAGACTGTAATCTGTGCTGGACTTTCTCTCTGATTACACACGTCTCAGGGAGCAAAACAAGGACTCTGAGCTGCCACTGGGCGCTGGACTCATCCAGTGCTTTCAGCCTTCAAGAGGACTGAAGTCCGCCTTTAAGGTGAGCTCAATTTTCGTCCCATTTACACTATTGTTACAAGTGTCGGATGGAATGCATCTGGTAGATAGTGGTCAAACTGTGGCTGTCTGAAGATGACACAGTAACAGAGATGTATCTGGCACCCAAGGTCATCCTATTCCTATCTCCAGCTCCTGTAAAGGCACAAAGAAAGAAACAATATCATGCATTTTACATTCACCTGCATTGTGCTCTGTGCTTACAAAATGCAAAGTGTCTCCCACCGCAGGCCAATGCTAAACCTGGCCAACAAGACCAACCATAATATGCACTCAGAGCCTGGGTAACCAACAACTCTAATACTCCATTGTTCTCTGTACAAAGAAAGTGTTCCACTGGTTTAATGATAGAGCAAACCTGTATTTAACATTTTTTTCTTGCATAATAGATAATGTTAGCAAAGAGCGCTCTCAGACAGTCAACACGCTATTAACCTGCCTGCATAACCTTGTGAGGTACACTTGTGTCTGTATGTAAAAAGAGATTTCTCTGTTGACAGTAGGTCAATCCTTTACAGAAGTTACCTAGCACATTACAAGGTTGGTCTCGGGGGAGAAGTAATGGGTTCTGGGCAATTGACCAACCTGCCATGCTTTACTGCACCTGCACTGAGTTAGAGCTGTCATCATTACCACTTCCTCTAACGTTCCCCCACAGCAACCCAGACACTCCCACTTACAGCGATATTTCACTTTGGTGGAACATTTTCACTTTTTATCATGCATGCCTCCGTACACGAGCCAAGGTGGTCTAGCTGTAAGATTTGAAGCAGTAAGGTAACCTCTAACAGGCCTTTGGGGTCTGCACTAAAACATAATGTTTCCAAAATAGCTCCCATCCACCCGCTACGATTCTGACCTGAACTTTCGGATTGAGAACCACGCTCGCCAAAAAGAAAAAGTCTTCAAAGTAAAAGGTTGTAAAAGGTGTCTTGTACCCAAATTTTCTCCATGTCAAAAATATGAAGAATATGAGGTCAGTCATTTGTATGGCATTTATCCTCTAATTTAGTAAAGTTATTCAAAATGATTGCAAAATTGATTGTCTGAAAACAATCATTAAGCAGTTCTGTTAAAAAAGAAAAAGCTGTTGGAATGGTTCATTACAATAAATCACAAGCTTCTATATTTAGTTAATCAAGACTTGCTGTTAGGAGGCACCTTCAACTTAATTTGTATTTTTTCATCATCTTTCCTTTTGATTAGTACAATCCTTTTATAAATTGTACATTCAAATGAGTGCGGCTACACTACATACTGGACAGAGAACAATATAGTGGAGGTCACAGACATCACACACATGCAGCTTTCTGATTACAAAGCCAGTGGTCTGATCAGGGACGGACTGGGACCAAAAATCGGCCCTGGCATTTTGGCCCAGACCGGCCCACCACATAAGATCACAAATACCACCTATGCTTATGCTCCCCTGAATTTGTGTACCAACTCCAACTCCTTAAAACTACTAACACCATGTAATGAGACAGTAAGAATCAGTGAGTGGACACAAAACTTCAAAAAGGTGCCATTTAATAATACAATAAACTGTATTCTCATGAATCATAAAACAATCTCTCTCTATAAATACAAGTTATTATCATTTCACGACTGAAGAGGCCTTGTGCTTTAATTTGAAGAGGTCTTTCATGAGTTTTTGTCTCGTTAAGAAAGTTTGCACGATGTGCAACCTTTATCTAGGCTACTTTAAGGACACAAATGCACAAGCTTAAGGATGGATGAACCATAAGGTGGTGCTTATTTCTTAAGATGTAGGCTACTTTGTTGTATGAAAGGTAGGCTAATATAGCCTTATAATAATAAAACTGTAAGAACATCATTAGTCAAGGCTCAGCTACACGCGCACTTAGCCAAACCGATGCAATCATACAGTATAGCATGCCTACTTCTTTTATTGTTGTAGTGTTAACATTAACAGTTTGTCCACCACTTGTTTTTGGCTCATTTTTATCAAGGGGCAACGTGTTATAAGTGGAGTTGTGCTAAGCGAGGGTTGTACCCTTGCTCCCTTATCTCTGTCCCCCTCTTCCTGGGACGACTCCTCATTGTGCATGCTACTGCCGCCGACACCACCGTCACTATCATCAGCCACAGGAGCTGATGAAGGTCCTGCTACTGCCGAAAACATGTCTGTCAGTTTGACCCATTTGGCAGCGTCTGTTTCTTTTTCTCATGCAGCTTCTCTGCACCTCCTTTGCGTTTCTTCTCCATGATTTCTATCGCTATTCTAGCCTGACAATGCCCACCCGAAACTGCATGCAGGCAGAAATCCCAAAGAGGGTGCTGTTGAAAGATATGATGTCCTCTTCATTGTCTTGGTTAACGTTATTCTCCCCTAGCGCCACTTCACAGGTAGCTGCAGCATCCATAGCGGCATGTTCAGCACTTCAGCACAGGATGTTGTTCCTGTTTGTATCCCCAACAGTAGCCGTGAAAATGTGTGTCATCTTCGGTAGCGTTGACAAATACTTATCGCGTCTTTCAGCTTTTTTCTTTTGTTTGAGCCGCTTGGGTAACTTTGTTTCATTTTCTTGTTTAGACTCGTCTTGCTTCGTCTCTGTTTGTGTACTTCTCAGTTCTACTGTCACTGTATGTTTATCTTTCGCGCCGCGCACCGTTACGGATTAGTCCATTTAATTGTCAGAATATGGGGGTGTTTGGATTTTTTGGGCCACCTCAATTGAAAAAACAAAAGGCTGCTGAACTAGGCCTACCAGTTTTATAGGCCGGTTAATGGGTTGGGCTAAAAAGCACGTCAGCCTACCGGGAAAGGGCCCGGTATGCCAGATGGCCAGTCCAGCCTTGGGTCTGATTAACACTTTCAACAACCTTTGAATTCTGTTGTTAACAAAGAGAACTTCAATTGGAAGAGACTTCCGACGTATGCTTTCCGTCAACACTTCCGTTTTTTTTTTTTTAACAAGGTCCATTCAGTAGTTGCTCAGGAGCTTTCCATCATAGCACATCTTATTCTTTTCATTAGCAGATGAAGGTTTGATATACTTTAATAGTTATTTAGATGTTCAAATTATACTTTTTTTCAAAGCACTGGATCAGGTTTGAAAACAGCTACCTTTTACAAAGAATACGGGAAGTTGTGAATGAAATCTGTATGCTGACTTTAGTCACAAGTAATTCTCGCACCTTCTCAAATGGAAACCAACAAATGGCATTATTGTATAGCAATGTTTAGCATTCAGACTTTTAAAACAACAAATATAAGAAATGATCAAGGCCTGCAGCAACTTCGCTCTGACTTGCAGATGTTTCTCCCTCAGTTTTCACTCTCTCCTCCCACACGTATTATATCAGTATTTGCCGGATCCAAAACGACCAGCTTTGAACATGAAGGAGAGGAACTTTACATTGTGCCAGAAAAAGGAATGGAAATTACGGGCAGTGTCAGATAATTGAGCTTGTCGTAAGAGACATGTTAATAACAGACAGAGATGCAGAAGACTTGTCACTCCGTACCCTGGGTGACAGACTCTCTCTGCTGTTGATGAGCTGTTTTAGAGAGGAAATTGTTCCACGCAAACACCATCGTTATTACAAGCTGGCAAGCTGCTCGCTTGTGTACCCAATTCTGCTTGAACTGACAGAATCCAATTGACCGGCACATATTCATGCACTTTATTTTCTTTATTCTCACCAACAATGCAGATAATTACTGCACCAAGTAAAACTGAAAATAGAATTTCACTGTGTCCCAGAAAACAATGCCAGAGCTGTCTCAGCAACATGTCTGCTGAAATTACTGTGACTGGGAGACCTACTGTAAGACAAGCAGCAATCCGATGTTACTTACTTCCTTATAACTTAAAACCTGCTGAAACAATATTGGCATTCTCTTCTTTTATAAAATCATATAATAGTATTTTCCATGCTGTCATTGTCCACTCTGCTGCGAAGCAAGGCCGCATGTAAACCCTTATTCAACAAAGCATGTGGGGCTTTGTCTGCATGGTTCCTGGTGTGTTGTGACCGAGCGTTTTTTGTGGATCTCTCTGCATCCTGTCGTGGGTAAACACATCCATTTGCAATTGCTCAGTAATAGATGTGATCTCTTTCTGTAGTTTGAGTCAGTGCAACTTTAAAAATACTGTCCTGAAATCTCAGTATCAATCATTTTCAACAAGGGATATTTTCAGTAAGTGTTACTTTAGGTTACTTATTATACAATCTATGCTCCAGTGTGAACAACTTACTTAGAATCTGTCACAAACTGGAGAGTGTACCTTTTATGTTTATAAGATGGCAATGTTCTGTGGTCACATAAACGTGATTAGTTCACTGTTTTCACATCTATTAATTTGCCATACAAGTTAATGTAAACATATCTTATGATCAGAGGAAGAATACAGGCGTATTTTTTATAAAGCAAGCCATATTTAGGTACTTATTGTAAAACAAATTTTAAACCTAATTCATTATTTCCTGTGAAATTATCTCCTGATTATGCCCACAAGTCTGTTTAAATTGCTTTAATTTGCATCACTAAAATCAGGCTTCATGGCGTCTTTACCACTGATGAAATGAAATTGTAATTTACTACTTTATGTGTTCCAAAGTCAGAGTTCTTGTTGTTGATTAATTTGCTGTTCATAACTGCTCAATAACTGCTCTGCTCAAAGTATTTTTCCAAATATATTGTCCCAACTGCCAAAAGGGTTGCGCCTCAGAAAATAATGACTTTGTTTTTGTAATTTGCTTCTATAAAATCCAAAACTAATGGATATTTATTGCAGTCTGTGTGGTTTTCATATTACAGCTAAATAAAGAGAAGATTTCAGAGGGCTGGAAAATGTAATGGACATTACCCAGATAAGTTTAACTATCAAATGGGCTCATTTGTCCACAAATGACCGAACATACATTTTGGTGTGGTTAAAAGGCACATTTACCCTAAATTTCATATCTGTGTTCATGTCATTAATCCCCTTGGGAGTTAACGTGATCAGCCGAGTAGCAAATGGGACGTTTTCTCTGATGCTTATGCCCTCAAAGAATTGCGCCCTTAGCGGGACGGTAAAGCGTCTCCCAGGGACCAGATCACATCTGCTGAGTTCACGTCCCTCCACCACCTCTAACGCAACTCATTAATAATGATCTTTTACTGAAGCAATGTCACTGTCATGTATTTTTTGAACTTTATTTAACTTTGTTGTGAGCTCCAGCGAGTGGACTATGTGTGGCTGTCATACTAATGTATGAGGACACTCTAGTGTCGCTGTCCAACAAGTCGTCCGTTATCTGAGGGAAATGTGTCCGTCCAGAGGTGAGGGCGGCTTTGTGCTCTCAACCAGGCCACCTCTCAGCCTTTGTGCCAGTAACAAGCTCAGCTCAGGCTCCAACGAAGCGAGAAATTGTAAACTCTCCGGAGAGGCCCAGTGGAGAGATAAGGGCCTAGTGTTTGCTGGCAATGTGCATGGGGATGAATCTGATACGGCCGAGTCCCACACCAGAATGGGAGTGATGATACCTCCCCTTCTATGGAGAGTTATGTTTAATCCCCTTTTGCCAGTGTATTCACTTGCAAATATTCCTGTCACCATTAATATGTATTAACATCCTTCACACACTTCAATACAGATTTATCAGACTCTATTTTTCCTCTTGTGCCCACCATCATCTCTCTGCTGCTCTCGAACTACAGACAGCTTTTTACAAGGAGAAAAGACCTGAATGTGCTGCTGATGTTTCACACCTTTGCCTGTAGATACTGCAGGGTTCAATACAGCGTCCACTGCAAACACAGAACGCAGAGGGGGCAAAATCCACCATAGTTTATCTATTTCATTTGTGAACATAAAGATTTCTCCCAGCAACTCCCATACTAAAACATTTCATAGTGTGTTGTTTGAGTAGTGTGACATCGAGTGCTCAACCATTGAGGAAATAAACTGTGTGAATTACAGTTTAATAAAGTAATGCTGCAAGCTACCGAAAAGTCTCAAAATGTACTAAATTCAGAATTACAAATGGATTTAAATTGTATTTAAATATTTGAACTTATGGAGTTTTAATTCTAACATAAACATTTTAGCTGCTCTTATTCCTTTTTCTTTTTGTCAAACTTGTTTGATATTTTCACATTAAAATCAGTTTTTATAGCCTATAAAGCCTATGAACCTAATGTTTACCTTTACATGGATCCCTATCTTACCCGTCCTGCCGCGGGAAATCAGATGAAACATTCCTGCATGATTAACCTGAAAATCAGTATTGAATTGCTTTACTTATCTTACTCTCCGATGTCCGCAGGCTTTTATATTTTTGTGTATTTAGATTTATGATTAATATAACATTTGTCACAATATATTTTTTTAATTGACTAATTCTGAATTACAGTACATAGTATAATTTAACAAGCTAAAGAATATTGAATTGGATTTGTGTTAGATTTTTTTAATGTTTGGTGGTCTAATCCAGACAAAGCCCTGAGAAGCTCATTACATCCTGGTGAGGCCTTAAGCCTGTGCTGCCTGCATTAAAGCAGCCAGGAACTGTCTGTCAGCTCCCTGGCAGAGCCCAAATCAAGCTGTCAATTACTGGACGTGTTTATGGAAATTACATGTTTGTTAACATGCTGGAAAAATGTGCTCTCGGCTCAAGCAGCATGTGTTCTGAAAAACAATTTTGCTTGGAAATCACCTTTCAAATGGATGAAGGTGATCCTCATCAGATCACAGCCACGAGAGGCATTTTAACTCTCCCCGTCCTGATACATGGGAAGAAAAGCACAGACAGATAGAGCCACAACTAACAATCAAAGGTGGACTCCGTGTATGATGCTATGTTTTTGTTTATTAAGTCATTTCAGTCAGTCTTGGCTGTTGTTCAGCCTCCTTTGTTACTCTTAAACATGGAAAAACCCGGGTTGGGTAGCTAATACGGCAGTGAAATGAACAGCAACAGTTAACTGCGTCTGATTTCCGGCTGTACAAAGTAAGCATTACATCATACATATGTTATTAAAACTACAAATGGGGAATGGCCACTTAAGGGAACAACATGCTCTGACTTATAATAAAGAATATCAAATTAACAATTTATACACATGATTTCCATTTTAAAGCACACCGACATCTTTCGGTTGAAAACCTACTCTGGGTTTTCACCTGAAGAATTAAATTAAAGTATAGCTTCACTTTAAATAGATGTGTAACAATGCAGTGAAGAACTAAAGTTCGCTCTACTATTCAGCATAATGTCTCCAATGAGATGTTTATGTCAATTTCCCTGTAGATTCTCTCTCACATAAAGGCCTTGATTTCAGCCACCCAATGATCATGAAATTGAGCCAATCGACATGCATGTCTTAGATGTCTGGTCGGGCTCATCTTAGACAAGGTAATTTTCAGAGCAATTACCATTGTAATGTATTCCAAAGTCAGGGCATTTTCTGCTGCTTAGGTGAGCCGCTGACAGCATGTTTTGATTTTTAAGCAATTGTGCTTTTCACTTAGAGATCACGCCAAGGTCTGCATTTCTCCCTATGTAACAACCTGCCATGATTCCATTATTTTACATTAACATCTAATTACCTCACTCAGACCCGCAGCTATATTGAAAAGCCACTGCGAGTTCTGGGGTTTGACAAAGCTGTAAGTAAAGATGGGTTGGGGGGTTGGGGGGTGTTTATGAAGAAGAAACTCCAACTGTAAGATATACCCAATTCCCAGTGGACCCGTATTACCTGTCAGGGATGATGACAATGCCCTGGAGAATGTCACTGTGCAGTGAAACTGTCATCACACAATTACTCTCACCATTACTGGCCCTACATCTCCATGTAATGGCTGTGACACACTTTACAATTCAGATTGTATTCTCAGTCATTGGCACTTAAATGCTGCACTCCGTTTTATGAAAAGATAAAGATCTCTGTAATCTGCCAGAGCTCAACCATCCCTTGAAAGCTTGTTAGGCGGCATTTTGTCATTCACAAGAAGTTGTCATACCCTGTAGCACTCCCTTTGTTGGCCTGGTGAAAGTGTCTTTCTGAGTGCACTATTGTGCTTGTTGATACGTCCTTGCCTACAGACTGTGTTTTGGTCCAGTTATCCATTTGAGTCATCACAAGAGGAACGTGGTGTATTGTGTGGAGTTCAGCTAGGACTATAGATCAGTGCAGAGCACCAAAAGATCTCTTAGTCATGGATCATCAAATTAAGATCCAAATGTGATGATTGATGTATTGTGTTTTGGCTGCCATGTTCTGAATGCCTTTGTGTTTAGATTAAAACTTTCACTCTGGATTATTGCAGTTTGAACAATTAGGCTGTAGATATTCTATATATTTTTGTTATTTTCAACAAAGCCAAAAACACCAACAATGACTTAGTCTAAGTAGCAATACTTACTGACTTCTCCGGACTGTCTCTGGGGCACCTAGCCCAAGCCCATTTGTTCCTACTGAAGATGTCATATTTTTTTTTAATGCATCAAAAATATATGGTTAAAGGCTAAATCATTTCCTCTAACAGCTAGGCATTGTAGTAATCAGCAACATTACTCAAAGAGGTAATGTTTTTAAAAAAAAGATTTTTGCAGGTTTATTTTCAGATGCAGATTGATACACACTTGGTGTTTTAGTGAGCATTTACACCAGCAGGACAGAGAATGAAAAATCAATTATAAATAAACAGTGCTCACTTTCATGGAGATGAAGCAATATTTCAAACAGTGTTACTGTTTATTTTTAATAGTTTTTTCACATCAATAGTGGTCTATGGTACAGAGGAATTAGTCTCACATAAATCTGACTTCAGCTACACAGACAATACTTTACAATTGGTACTTCAGTTCGGTTCAATTCAGACCTTTATTGTCCACACAAGGGGAAATCATTATTGCAGTAAGGCAACATAAAAACATAAGCACAATAAAAACACAATAAGACAAATGAATACATTAAAAGTGTAAATACTCTGGGGGATCTCTTGTTCACCCAGCAGAACATGCGCTCCATGTAAGCGACCACCAGCCCCCAGTCCTTGGCAGTGGCTCAGGTTTGATTCTGACCTATGGCCTTTACTGCGTGTTACTCCCTTTTTTCTCCCCCATATCCTGTCATTATTGTCATTATTGCTCTGATAAAGGCCCTAAAAATAATCTTTACAAAGAAGCAAAAAATTGTAATACTCTGTATAGATAGTGATAGTTAATAATAATATAAGTTAATAATAGTTTGATAAAAGCAAAGAAAAACGGCAACAATAACAGGGATCAGAGAAAGAACCAACCTTTATCAGTTAAAGCTACTGTAGTATATTATAATTCAGAGCACGATACTGCATATGAGATATATGAACACATGAACACCGTAGAAACCCGTTTCTCTGATACGAGGGGAGGAGGTCTGGAAAAAGAGGAGGGTTCAGATTTGTGGATTTAGCTATCTGTGATTTTCTGGCTAAAAATGTCAGACAAAAAAGGTCATCAATGATTTGACTCACCACCTTGATAATGTAATGTTCCCCAGTTGATTCCTGTTTCTCGTATTTAAATTCCCATGCCAACAAATCTGTGATACTGCCAGCACTGATGCTGAATCTGTAAAATAACAGCGTGTCTGTAAACATTAAAAGCGTTTAGAAGAAAAAATACAGTCTTTTTTGCCCTTTCTTATATAATAGACTCAGCGTTTCGACCTTTTCATGGGATTTCTTGATAATAAGAAAAACATTGTTAATAAACGAGACTCATCTTTTAAATTTTTTGCAGTTAGCAGGTCTGGGACCAGTCCAACTGCAAAAAGCCAACCTGCCAGCTTTTGTGTGATAGCAGATTGAGTTTAACAAGCCAGATGGGTTGTAATTGTCTGATCAATCCAATGTTTGTGAGCTTTTATGCCTTTTATTATGGTTTGTTTTCCTTACGTGCTATTTCCTCTGTTGATTTGCCTTCCCTTGGGGAGGGTCTGTGTCAAAAACCCTTTTGCTGCCTCACCAGTGTTACTTCTCATAGGGTGTGTAGTCACACAGTGTGCAGTCGGAGTTAGGCTGCACCTCCCATGAAAATAACTGGAGCAGCATTGTCTTCCAGTTGTCTGGCACAGCACTATATGAATAAGCTTTCCTCTGGGCAGATGTCAGTGAAGACTTTTTTCTCTACATTTCTAAGGATTAATCAAAAACAATATTAAGACATTTGGAAATGTTATTTTACATCTGCTAAACTATTTGAATTGTCTTAACTTTTTAAAACATGGGCTTGACCTTTGCGGTTTCTCCTTACATTAAGATATCCATGTACCTGAATCATCAAGCTGTTTGACATGAATCAGATTGTAAAAAACACATAGATTAGATGTGTCTGAGTTCTGAGATGGGGTCTCATACAGCAGGCATTGTTATTCTTATGCCACATGTAACAGCAGGAACTCTTCCAATCATTGCTTAAGAGTTGGTCCCTGTACAGATGTGAAGAGGTTAACCCTTCACTTTTGGAAGCCTTTTACGGGTTTTCCTGCCTCTGCTTTACTTCATCACATTAATTTAGACTTGTTCATGGCACTTCTATTTCTTTTCCTAGATATATAATGCACTGGATAGATCCTCAACATGCAAAATCACAGAGAACTAATTTGACTGTATTGTTTGACAAGTGTTCCTTACAGCTTGATGCGAGTGAGATGCAATCTGAGAACAATTATGCCATTTTCTGAGAACAGTATGGGGCAGGTAAGATCCATTTTCACAGGTTAAATGTAATGACCACTCTTAAGTATGGGGATTTTTTTATACTCAAACCTCACTGCTCGTGCTCAGAGCGAAAAAAGAAAATGAAATATAGACATTGTATACATGTACATGCAGATATAGCATCATATTTGAACTGCTGATGCTCCTGTCCTCACCACTTCTTGCAATTTGTCCTTCTTTAAAGCTGCATGAACTGTGACTGTGTGCTAGTCTTTTTCATATATGATGAGGACTTCATTCTAATTCTGCAGCACATCAGGTACCTAATCTTAAAAAATGGTTTGTAAAAGACCCTGAAGGTGCACTGGCATTTCAAAAGGTACTGAAGTAAAAGAACTCAAGGTTGTAGAGGACTTAAAACCCACATTTTTTATCACACCTGATATTTGTTCTCCATGGCAAATTAACAGCCTTCCTTGTGCCATTCAGTTTCCTTTCCAGAGACAAGCCTTAAATTCTGTCTAACTGCCTGAATTTACTACTCTTCTATTTTTCACACGACAGAATCAATACCAGGACTGAAGAAGAGAGGATAAAAATTTATGGTATCTTGCAATTTAATGGTTGAAAAGATGCAATTTGAAAGATCATAAATTGTGAAGGAGCTCATGCTTCATTGCACTTGATGCAGTGCTTGCTGGTAGAACTTGATTTGCGAGTGTCTGCAAAGTGTGATTAACGAGGCGATCAATGTGCAGTGCAGCACAGTATGGCACTCCTAATGCTCTTCATTAGAATAAATAAAATAAATTGACTGCAGCTCTATGAAAACTCTGTAACGGTTAAAAATCAAAGAATGTCATCCACCAGCCACGAGTTAGATTCTCTCAGCCTGCATCCACCTTGATCACATTACCCTGACAGCCTTGTCTCTGAACCTGCAGGGGCCCTGAGATGAGCTGGCGTTGAGGGAAGCAAAAGGAAGTGGTGTGTCGACGGGGGCCACAGGCTATTGCTTAGTTGACTGGTAATCATAAATCGGAGGGCTTTTGTACAGAAAGTGTTGGGGGGAATACAGTTTGTGGAGTATTAATGCATGAAATAGCATTTCAAACTGATAAACGGTTTGCAGAATGGTCTGTCTGCGCAGATTGCTCTTCCCTCTTTCTTTTTCATGAAGGCATATTGTTTGTAATAACATTTACTAGGAGAATTTATTCCACTTCATCTCATGTTTTCTCGCAAGACAGCCTGGTATTGCTCTTGTGAAGGGAGGTGGAGTGTCACACTGTAATATTCACTCCTCCTGCCTGTCCTGTTTGGATTATTGTCTTTTTAGATTAGACTATGTTGAATTGGCCGCGATATGAGCTGTCATGCAGTCACTTAACTTGGCTCTTCAATTGATTTCTTGCTACGTCTCCCGTGTGGTTGTTAAAATCAATTAACTATAAGTAACTGGGCAACAAAACACATTTCTAAATGAGCTGGTATTGATATTTTCATCTTTCTCCATTAAAAGCAAGGTATTGAATCAAAGGTTTATGTTATATGTCATGTTGTCTCTTTGTCTACACTATTACTGGGAACATATAAACCTAGTTTCTAAGGCTGATGAATCTCCAACACGATGCACAACACCAACAGTAATACTGTATGTGTCAGCTAGAGTAAATATTACATTAATATCAGAACAGCTGAAACAAAAAGCCGGTTATCATTTGAGTTCATGTTTAAGAATTATATTTGAGCTGATTATTCTGTATAACAATCTCAACTTGCTGATGTAATTCCTGCACAGTGAGAAGAGATTCTTATTTCAGTTTGTGTGTACTTGCCGACTCGTAGCTGCTGATGAGATGTGTCTGTGATGATAGGGTGTCTGTCGCAGTCCGCACGGCGACCAGCGGCTCTCCCTGCTCTTGTCTTTGTGACACCTTTGGGCTTCTACTGTAGGGTGAGTCACCTCTCATCCCATTCAGCCCAACCTTTATTAGCTCTCTGCCCATTAAACATGACCTGAGTGCTCATTTTGCATGGAGACATTTAATTGCGTGCTGTTGAGGCACTAGTCCTAATAAACTAAGTAACTAAAAGAACTGTATATGAACTGCAAAACTTTCCTCCTTCCTGCACCCCCAAATCACTGTCTGCTAGATTTGTGTGATTTATACATGAATTCGATATAAAAATATTCCTTCTTCAGAAATAATTCCATTACGACGTTGTTAAATGTTTCGCAAAGAATCAGTAATATTTAATTTGAGTTAAATCTAAAAGTAACTAATCTTCGTGCACTGTGTATATATGATTGAAAGTCATGTTTGTCATTTGTGAAATTTATAACAAGCTGTATTTCGAGTAAATATGCTGTAACTTTAGATTGAAATACACTCAGTTATATTTGAAGACAATTGCCGGGAAATATTTGACTGTATATTATGGTCCGGGTGAGCTCAGTGTGACGCTACCACTGCCAAAATGTGTGCTTTAGTTCCTGCAGAGTGCATTCATGTTCAAATGTAGCGCATAGTCATAATGTGTTGTGCTTTGTATTAAAGTGTCCTTCAAATGTTTCAACAGCGTTTGGGTCAGGCAGTCCAACAGAATAAACAGAGAAGACCATTTAAGATTGTACCGACATTCAGCATGCCATCTAAGTTCACTTTCTACAAGAGAGTTAATATGGTAGTATTAGGACTAAAGTAGCTCTGAGAACATCCCAATAATGAAATAACGTTTGATTTGAATTTGCACTCTAAATCTATCCAATCAGGTCGGTGACAAATTAATAAAAAGTATTTGACAGCAAATAGTACAACTTTTAAAACACACACAAACATTGTTGGGTCTCTGTATATTATAGACTGTGATCTAAACCTACTTTACCCGTAAAGTGTTCCGAGATAACTTCTGTTATAATTTCACACTATAAATAAAATTGAATTGAAAACAAAAAATCTGTTTATTCCCAAATGAAAAGAAAATCTGAAGGATATTTTACATAACACTTTAAGATTATTGGCTAAAGGTTAAAGCTATGTTAGATTACAGATTCAGCTTGGATTCACTAAAATATTAGTTACTAATACTATTAGTGTTACTGTTATCTGGTTACCATCCTTGTCCTCCTTTGAATACAGAGTAAGAGGCCATATCAGACGCTTTCGTCTCCGTAAAAAGAAGCCAAATTTACACTTCAATGTTGATTCCTTATTCCAAGACAGTGGCACATACACACCCTGGTATACAGTACGTAGAATATGCAGTTCTGCCCATAACTGCTTACATTTATACATTTAAACATCTGATGTATACTGAGTACCTTTTATATTTTTTAACAGAAGACTGGGAGTCTTGCTGACAGTCTGTGTGGTCATTGTCCGGGTGGTTAGTTTGTGCAGGCCAAGGTTTATTTTTTTCTTCATCCAGGGACAGTTTTAGCTGTCCATAATGGGAGGTTCCTTTCTTGTCCCTTGCTTTAGATTTCTGCAGCAACTGTGGGTCAAACCTCAGACATGGTGGCCACAGATATATTCCATGAGAGAGTACTGGATACCCTAAAGTAATTATTGCAGCATCCTGAATTTTGTAGTTTTTTTGTTCTCTGGATGATTTCCCTGGGTATCTCTTTTCAAATGGAGGACAATGTGCGCAATCATTTCTATATTTTTGTTTTCCACCATCAGCCAGAATACTGCTAATAATCCACGAAGGCCTTTTTCTGGAAGGTAAACTGTAACCGAGCACAGCCGAATAGGAAGGGTCAACGCTGAAAACAAAACAGATCAAGTTTTTTTGTTTTGAAACTGTGTTTATAGTAGGCTTCGTGTTGCATGGCATGTGTCCATGAATAATAGGCAGCACAATGTAATTCCAAAGATTGCTTCCGGACCATGCTATAGTGTTCAGGGAAAATAAACAAATGTTGATGTGGAAAACATTGCTTTTGCAATCAAGTTTATGTTACCGCGTTTTTATTTCACTCGCTAAAAGATGCACACAGCTCAGTGTGAGGTACACGGTGTGCATCCGACTCTTCACAGCGGTTGGGATTAGGGATCGATTAACCCACGCTGTTTAAAGTGAGCCGGAGGCCAGAGTGAAGGATAAATTACAGAAATTGTACACACAAAAAAACAAAAGAGGGGTTTATGCTGTCAATTTGAGAGCATTGTTATTCTGTTTTGACTTATGCAGGTTTGTTTTTACACTAGTAATAGACTAAAAATTCTAATTTACAAGTACAAGTCCTGCATTAGGAAGAGATTGTTTCTTATCAACAGTACTCAAATTATCAGAAGAAAAAGTCCTCATATAGCAGAGTCGCCCTATTTCAAAGTGTTAAATTATTATACACACAGTATTATATTATTGGAATATTGTTGCAGATGCAAATGTCAGCAAACTTTTTATGATGTCGCTGGTTGAGCTCCAGCTGATTTAACTACTTCACAGACTGTTCGGTAACTCAATCTACAGTATGACAGAGTCATATTTTAGAGGCTGGGCATGTGTTTTTTTATATAAAAATGTAATCTGCAAAGTAACGTCAGCTGACGTATACTGTAAATGTGGTGGAGTAGAAATCATAATATATTCTTCTGAAACAGTGGTAATTTGCTCTGCCAAATAAAATAAAAAAGTACAGTTTATACTTAGGTGCAGTATTTGAGGACATTTACTTTTCACACCATGGCTTCAAATGTGATGTTTCCACTAATAGCTTTTTGTAAGTGCTAATGTGTTTCAGCACTGATCACATTCTGTGCCTAATATGCTGTCATAGAGTTCCTGGTGTGTCTTTTAGCTTCCACAGTACATACCAGCACCGGTCTGTCACTTCCATAACAGAGGGATGATTATCATTGCTTTGAAACTTTAACAACACAGTCCTCATCAGGTTGGAGCATAAGGAGCTGGGAGGGGGCACAGGGCAGCCGCGCTGTGAATAGACCTCATCAGTGAGGGTGAGGGTTCAGATCCTTATATTAGTTATACAGGAGTCACCCTCCCCGACATAAGGCAAATAAGCCACTTAAAGCAATTATTTGCAATCACGGAATCTGGTATTCATTATAAAAGATTTCTTTTTCTTGCCTCAACATAATTTCCTATTGTTCGTGTGGAAATGGGAGGCAAAAGAGCATTTTAACAGTTATTGCGGTGAGAAGGGCATCTTTTAAAAAAAGACCACTTTAAAGTCTAAAACAACTTGTGAAACTGAGCCTTATTGTGCACAGAACCCCTCTGAGAGGGAAAATGGCAGGTTTCTGGAGCACATTGTATTGGGCTGATTTGTAAATATAAGCTTTTGAAATGCAACACAATACTCCATTATTATTTCAACTGTTGCACATTCTATGCTATTGTAATACTTGAACTGTTTTTATTAACCTTATCAGTAGGTATTGTGGTTGGAGATATGCACGCACTTTATCTGATACCTGGCGCCTATAGATGTGAAATCATAAAGAGAGAAGCGTCTATAACAAGCTGATTTCTCCCAGAAGAAGTATCCGTGTAAACAGCGAGAGCAGATGAACAATTATTCCAAACTTTCCCTCTAGTGTTTATCTGTACATCTGTCTTTGTTTGATTACAGTTTCAAGAACAGAAGCCTCACCCACTTTAACCTCCTATCTGTGCGGGGCGTAATGTGCTATTTGGTAATGCAAACCAAATATTCAACTAATTAGCAGTTCCCTCACGTTGCTATATGTTTTTTCGCTCTGCATATTTCTGCCTTCCAGATAGTAATGCAATTAAGCACAACATTTTTTTCCCTCAACAAAATTGCTTAAGTAGATGTAATTAGGGAGTGAATGTTTTGATGAGGAGAACAGAACTTATGGAATATATCCATAAACCTTCACTCTGCAACATCAGAAAGTAGCTATAGGAAGTGTGCATTAATAACTGTGTGTGTCTCTCATTTAAATAATTGCTTTACATCTTTAGACATAATACTCACATGCCCATATATAGATTAGAAGCCTGGTTACTGTAATTGTTCTTCTTCTTCACAATGTAAGTTACTGAGTCCTCGTTCTGTGTGAAAATGCATTTAAAAGATCAGTGGAAACTAATAGGATTTGTCGGATCAAGTGGGTATCTTGCAAAGTTTTGGTCATTTTAGGGCAACATTTACCTCTTTCTGTTTGACAGTGTTTTCTTGCTGCGCTGCATGAAAATGTTTTAAAAACGTATTAATGGGGTCGCCCCTGTAGCTCGCCTGGTTGAGCGTGTGCCCCATGTACCAAGGGCTTGGTCTTTAGCTGCCCGCAGCTGCATATCATTACCCTTTCTCTTCCATATGTCTTAAGCTGTCCTATTCAAAAAAGCCAATAAAAGCCCCAAAAATCCTCTTAAAAAGAAGTGCCGCAGAAGAAGTACTACATTTTTATGATATTGTACTTAAGTAAAAGTAGCAATACCACATTGTAGAAATACTCGATTACAAGTAAAAGTACAAAAGTATTAACACCAAAAGAAAGTACCAAAGGTAAAAATACTCATTACATAGAATGGCCCATTTTAGAAAAATAATACATTATATTATTGGATATTGCGACCCAATAACGGATAAGCGGATGAAGATGGATGGATGGATATATTATTGATGCATTAAGTCACCTTACTTTAATGTTGCAGTAGATAACGGTGGAGCTCATTTTAATTAATTTATATACTGCCGGGTAGCTTGTACATTTTTTTCCCATGGACCACCCAAGTTTAATCTTAACCTATAATAAATAATCATAACTTATTTGATGATTATATTTGTATTATTGAATCTTCTGCAAGTATTGTCTGAAGTTATCAGATAAATATAGTAGAGTAAAAAGTACAATATTTTCCTCTGAAATGGTGAAATAGAAGTATTAAGTAGCGAAAGATGTGAATGCTAAAGAGACACTAAAGTACATTGCTTGAGTAAATGTTCTTATATTCCACCACTAGGCATGTAAATATTGTTTTAAAACAGAATTATGAAAACATTACATTCAGTACATTAGTACACCTCTTTGACATACTAATGTGCATGTTGAAACTGATCAGTCATATTGTGTCATTTAAACTTCAATGAAAATCCTTCATTTAGTGAGTAAGCAGTTTAACCAGTCCCCGCTCCCATTAAAATCCCTATACTGAGCTAAGAGTTAGAGAACTTGTGGTGGCATGCGCATCTGTGTGAAAACTGGTGGCAGCATGATGCGTCACAATCGCCTCTGATCAATTACAATGGAAATAAATAATTCATGCTGGAGGAAATGAGTCTAATTAGCAGGCAGTTTGGGTCCTTTGATAAAGCTGAGGACTAATTCTATGAAGGGCAGGAAGCTCTGTCATCAGTCAGCCCTGAACAGATTAGCATCTATTATGAATGAGGGACGAGCACCCTGGTGAAACCAACTGTGTCCGAGAGACAAACTTAATAACTCCTGCGACGGGACAAACTTCCCTGCACCCTTCAAACCCCCCCTCCTCCACAGCAACACACGTATATAACCTCGCTCCCTCTCTCTCATCAGTCTACGCTCCCATCCTGCAGGTCTATTGTGTGCAGGTAGAAGCATGCCGCTGACTTGCCCCTCTGTCCATCATCTTGACAGCTGTGGAAATACATTCGCCATGCTGCATTAAGGAGCATCCACAGTGTTTAACACCACACTCAAACACAAAAGGATTCTGGGGCACCTTCTTCATGCCCATTTTCCATGTCCTTGCACCACATCACTTCATTTCAGTGCATTTTTTTCCCAGAGTTTTTTTTTTTTATCAATTTTTGACATACAAGGAGCAGTAAAGAGATGCTCTATGTGATACAGATGATGTCACATCTCTCCTCTGTCTTGCTAGAACTACACAATAAAGGCCAATTAGAATGCAGTGTGGAGCCGTTGTGACAAGCAAAGGTCCCGGTATCAGGGGGGACACACATGGGCGGGGTAAACCTGTCAGCGCTACATTGAGAGAGAGATAACAATAAATAGCTAATAATGACACTTAATGGGCTTGATTAAGTTGATTTGTTATGGAAAAGTGCAGCAAATGGTGAATGTAGGCGATGTGATGAGAGATTGATTTTAATGCTGAAAGGATTCTCACGAGACAAATTTGAGATAATTAGATAAATTTCACACTTACACACATCATTCACTCAAGGACATTATGAACATGTTACATTTCTCCACATACAGAGGACTTCATATATTTTTTAAGCTTGGTCTGATTATTTTCAACTTACATGTTTCCAGCAAGTGCAATATGTTCATACAGTATATGAATGTCGTTAAATGCTATTATGGGAGCAGTAATGACTGCCAGATAATTATCCCTCCCACTCAGACTTGACGGGTGCTGAATTTTTCTCATTTCACCATATAATTGTCTATGATTGAATTGGAGATTTTATATACTTCTCTGTTCTTTCAGGCTGAGTTGACTTTCCACAGTGATGCTGGAGGTTGTCACAAGCCCTACAACTCCCCCCATTGCCCTATAAACAACATGCAATGGCGAACAAAGTTTCCCTGGCTTTCAATGTGCCTCTCCCAATTTTTCCTCAAAAGCAAAAGAAAGTCAGATGAAGGGAAGTTTAATTAAGTAAGAACCTGTTGAGGAAGATTTCCAATCATGGTCTTCAGAATGAGTGCATTCAGCGTATTCATCTCCAGGCGATATGCTCTCTCTTTATCCAAGTGTGCGCTGGAGTTCTCTAGAGGGACCGCAGTTAATTGAATACATTAAAGTGGAGCGCCGGAGGCTTTATTTATTTTTCTACTTTAGTCAGACTTGTTTAAAGGAGACCAACTGCTGATGTTTGGGCCCTTCTAGAGTTTAAATGGTCTCTACACTGGGAGTGGTGTGCACGAGTAGTGTTTTGAGAAGAGATTTGATGTAATCCATAGCCTTATTTATTCACCATGAACCCCTTAGTGAGCCTAGTTTAGGTATTTGGCAGTCATTCAAATGTGCATCTTGGCCCTTAGGCCTGTGTCCCATTATGTATCTGAAGTCAATCCAAAGGGACCTATGGAGTTTTCATTTAGTTGCTTTTAATGTTTGTCTGTTGCTGCATTCTTTCTCCCTTTGTGACTTTTATGATGAATTGCGCTACACTCTTTGCTAGCATGAGCCAAATTGATAGCGTTCATGTGATCAACGTTTTTTGTATCTCTTGCATGCACCAACTTTATACTGTACAAATGGAGCTACCTTACAATTGCAGCTCATTCTCAGCCATTTTAATAGATGTTGTTGTTTCATGTAAACACAAACATGATTTCAAGTCACATGTTCGCTTTTGCCTTTTTTTATATTGTACTTGTCTATGTGCAATCTGTTTTTACAGATGTAAAACTTTTTTCCGTCTCTCATTTGATAATATATGCTTCACAAGTAAAAAAAAACAAAAAAAAAAAACATCTGCAAGCAAACAACCTATAGTGGAAATGTATTTTTTTAATTTTCTTCTTTATTTTGACAGGGGTATGACATGAAAGAAAGGCCCCAAGGCCAGAATGGAACCTAGGAGGTTGCAGTTATATGGCATGCGTTTAACCATTCAGCTAAGGCAACCTAGAAATGTCTTTCGGACACAGCAAATATTAATATAATAATCAGGTTAATAATAGTCAGGTTTTCATATTAAAACAAACCTAAAGTCACAGGTGGGGTTTGGAGTTTTAGTAAAGTTTTTTTTTTTTAAGTCCCTTTAACTTGTGTGTTTCTTTGGACAACAGTGCTTACTCACTTGTTGAGATCTGTTCATTTGATACTGACAACATGTGCCAAGTGCTTTAAAAAAAAAAAACATTATTAAAGATGCAAAACACTTTGGGACCTATACGTTGAAAAATGTTATTTTTATTTTATATTACTGGTTGATGCTGTTTCAAAGCAAATACGATCATATCGGTACTCAGTACACAACTTTCAATTACATACAGTATAAACTGAACCTGGATCTGGATAGGTCAGAGGGAACATAGAAATGACAGAGGTGATTCTTTAACAAGCACCTTGAATGGTGGAGTTCCGGGTGTTAACATCATGTGGAGTGTGAAATCCAGACGGTGGCTTTCTCCCCAGTGGGCACCGAGATCAGATCCCTGGACAATACTCATTAGTCAACTTGCTCTTCACATCCACCGTCACATTTATCATGACACAGAAAACTTACTTGCACAAGCACATTATATGCTCATTAATAACCTTGTACAACATTCATCTTGCTGGAAGGAAATTAATTTCCTTGGTGTGGTGCACTTGTTCATTTAAACCAATTGTCATATCCCTTTTTTCTTTGTTTCTTCCGAGCAGGAATAGCTCCATCCTTTCAATCATAGTTAAAAGGGTAATGGTATAATATTATTTTGCATTATATTAAACTGGCTGGCTATCTAGGACTGACAATAAACACCTGGATTTGCAGTATAAAAAAAGAACAAAAACAAAAGGGCTTTTTAAAGGTATATTTGCTGTTGAGAAAGTTATTTTAGTTCTCCACAGTTTCATCCAAATATGTAAAATTTCATTTGAATACTGGGATGCCTTTTAATAAAAAGGACTAAAGTGAGATTTAAAATGAACAAGGTGATTAAGAGTGACTGTGCTGGACATTTATATAGCAGGACTGCACATAATGAATAAAGATCCATGCTTTAGTTCCAAATTTAAATTTTTGTACAAAATGTGCCGGATGTAGGCAGCTTTTAATCACCTTACTGACAGGAGTAACTGCTTTCATTTAACCTTGACTGAATATCATGAATTCTAAAGCGTTTAATTGGATACGTCATTTAACAGAATGAACAGAGCAAATTTTCACCAATTCAAAGGCTCAGATTGACAGACAGTGGCAGTAAGACCCACCACAATTAAAGCTGATCTGTATTCACTGGCCCTGTCACCCATCGCCATTAGTGATGTGACTGTTTGATCATCTCTGCAGAGAAACTTTGTCGAACTTCACCTTGTTTTGAAAGGATTCAACGTTGAATGAAAGACGAAGGTTGAGGAGGGTAAGGGTCTCTGGAGGATAGCAACACACACACACATGTGCACACATGCACGCACGCACACACACACACACACACACACACACACACACACACACACACACACACACACACACACACAAACACACACAAAACAATTTTCTTCTGGGACCAAAGCTCCCACTGATGCACTTCTGGTTTTAACAGCAGTAACCATTCTGAAAATGGACGTGACAGCACAAAAAAGACAACACTGCAAGTCTCCCACCATTGTGTTTTATAATCTCCATCAGTGGCTTAATTGAAATGTTTCAAAATCAAATAGCAATGCCATTTTTTTGAGACATTGAAAGTATGGCTTTGTCTCATCGCTCTCTGCAGACAATTGCCCCAGTGATGTGAAAAACTGTGTCAAGTGGTACACAGTGAAATTTGCGGCAGACACTTAATTGTTTTCCTGTCTTTGACTTCAGAGAGAACAAATTCAATCTGTGTGTCAGACATTTCCTCTGTGACTAAGCCTAACCAGCCAAAGCATGTTTGGTTAAGCAACCAGCCCCAGGGTTAGATTTCAGATTTTGCAATTACAGTTTTTTTTCATCCACAAAAATACAATGTGTTATTTAAATGAACATAGCTTTGGGATGTTTCTGTTAACCAGAGCCAATATAGTGGTTTTTATAGTGAGGTCTGGGGACCCCTGTGGGCCCTATGGAGTGCCCTGAGGGTTCCCCAGAAAAAATTGAATTGTAGATTAATTTCACTCCATTTTAACTGATAATTTCATACAAGGGGAATAGGTTGTCGGTTTTTGGGTCATCAACGAGACATCTCTATACGAGTCATGGAGGTCTTAGATATTTTCTATTTTCTAGTGAAAATGAGTAAAAATCCATGATATTTTAAAATACTGATAATTTGTAGTTCCAACCATATTCTGTAGATGTGAATAACAATGTTTCTAAAATGGGCTAGATATTTACAACACTTATGTCTACTATATTAGGGATTCCAATGAGATTCATCTTCATTTCAAGGGGATTTATGTACAAAAGCACACAAAATAAAATAAACATTGAATCTCAGGCGACAACTAAAAACACCCCTTAGACCAAACTCTTTATTGTTTCCTCTTGGGAAAAGTCTTGTGAAAGATTTTGCAACGAGGATGACACACTGGCTTATTCCAGCTGGATATGATCAACACTGACATTTGGAACAGAATAAAGGCATGTTAAAGGAAATGCAGATTAGGGAGACCAAATCAAATCCACTCAAGTGTTGTTCATTCTGCCCTACCACAATACAAACCATGTGTGCTGCTTTTAAGTGGTGAAAATAATCTCAAGATTATAGAGTGGTCTCTGGTGCTAATTGTCTAAGAGCTGTTTTTCTTTTGCTCCCATTAATTCTTTCTTTAAGAGCTTTCCCCTCGAATGTTTTAACTGGATTTTGTCAACTGTTAGCTTTGGAAATATTGTTTGTGTGGTGAAAATGATCTCACAAATGTTCTCCGGGACATCTGTCGTAACAGATTTGAAATGTTAAGAAGTTTATGCTGCCTCAGAGGAAAAGCACTTAGCGCCTGCTCACTGACGTGTGTTGTTCTCATGCTAAGGGAGGGAAAAGTCTGACAACAGGTTTGAAGCATGAACAACTTCACAGCTTCCACATGAGACTGAACACAGAGGCACTCAAGCTACACACAAATGTCTTGAAAAGCTTAAGCATTTGTGAACTTTTCATCCTCAAAGTGTCATCCTTTAAGAACATTTGTATGATTGACTACAATATCTTTAAAGTCTGTTTCCAATCAGTGTGTTGTTTATTGCTGGGTTTCTTCATTTGAATGTCTGACCTTTACTATGTAGAGTTTGACAGCAGAATGCTGTTTGTACATTCATCTGCAAAAAGAAGAACTTTGCTCAACTTAAATCTGAATTTAGAGCATGTACAGAAGGCCAGGATTTTTTGTCATCATTACTAACTAGTTTGGCAGCTAATCATGGTCTAAAGCTTACAATGCACATGCACAAGAATGTGTAGGAGGCATCTTGTTTCCACTAGTTAAATATCTTTGCATATTCACAGATTCTGGACTTTTCAATGAAGGAGAAAATAATTCTTAATAAAGTAATCAAAGTGTTTTATATGGAGGAAGAAAACATGTCACAAATCATGACTGCAAGAAGAGTATTTTCTTTAGTCTTTAATAATCTTAAATGATGCACATGTCATTTCAGACTGAAACTATCCAGCAGTTAGCGCACAGCCACAGACTGCAGCTTTGGTGAAAACACCAAACAAGCTCTCACCAAGTCTCACTCTAACTTTTCTCAAGAGTTCCGCACCCCTTGAAGATTTTTCACAACAACACACACACACACACACACACACACACAAACACACTCCCATTGTTGCTGAATAGGTCAATCACTAAAATAGAAAGGAAAAAGTTAAAAACAAACATCATCCCTCTTTAGCTCCCACACACTCCATTCTCTTGCCTTGCAAACCAGTGAAGGCCATCACTTGTCTGGAGTCAATGGTGAAGCAAGGCAGAGAAGTATGCACAGGTGCTTTCGTGACTGATTGATATTGTTGGGTTTAAGGCTGTAATATTAAACAAATGGTCCTTTCTCAAGGGCCCAGGGGCAATTTTGAAATACCCTGCTGTGAAACAAAAAGGGGCCGTTGTAGCACCTTTAGTTTGTAAAGGTGTAAACAGAGAAGCAAGTGAGCACAATGCAGGAATACAGTAAGGACAAGGGTCTGTAATCTGTAATTATCATGCTGGATTTTAAACCCGTCACTGGTGCATTTTGTGACACTTATAATTGTTCCAAAATGCCCAGTTGTCAATAGCAGAATTAACAAGAAACATATAAGATTTCTAGTGAACTCTTTCTCCTTAGTGTTTTTGTACCCGTGCTTTTTGTTTCTGTGGCTGTAATGACTTTTTGACAGCTAAATTGATACAGCACTTCATCTTATTGTGACTGGAATGAATACTTTTATTCTTAAACATGTTTTCTTTTTACATAAAGACACAAGTTCTAAAAAAGATGTGACCTCGCGCATGAATACGGATTGATCTGAGGTTATGTATATTTCATGTGTTACTGATTTGTTTTGACAGCGTTGCTTCAGTGTATCCACTCCACTGAAAGTCGTCCAGGGCTTGTCCATTTGCCTGTATAGCCTGGATTCATGGTCGGCAATGAATTGTGTGTTGAAGGGTCTGAAGGAGAGAGTTAATGAAGTAAAAATTAATGAAGCACGTGAGCACCACCATCTCAAGGCTGTAAGCTCCTCCATGCCCCATTTATAATGTATGATCTCAATAAAATCAATCCAATGTACCAGTTCTCACTTAGGGTAAGAATAGATTTACAGATTACAGCCGTGTGTTCCCCTGGTCATAATTACACCCAATTTACCCTCCCCCTCCTACAGTCAGAGTGTGCTGCTGGACTCCTTAAGAGAATTTAATGTTAAGTTTCACAACACTGTGCACAGACAATGTCATCGTCTTCCTGTCACATCACTGAATACTCCGCTCTGATGCTGTAAACCTGTCACAACCTCTTCTTAAAAAGCGTAAGGCATACCAAAGTGTACTTATTTTCTGTCATGCGTTCTACGACTCTTTGATGTTTGCTGGCTTGCAGAGTATCTTTTTATTTGGTTTGTGATATGTGAGAGTATATATGTGATAGCCCTTTCACTTTTTCCTCCACTTCCTGAAGACTTGTTGAAAGTTGGAAGGAGAAAAAAAGTGTAGGAAGTCGCCTGTATTAGAGCTCCCCCTTCAGGTGCCATGGAGAACAATGTATCAATACACTCCACGATGAGAAGGGGCAGCGTTACATTACAGTGTGTCAACACTATTTAGCAACAGCATCGATAGATCATGAGCATGCTTTGTGCAGACGTATTTCCATTTCTTTTTTAAATCTTTTTGGCAATGACCACAATTATTTTGGTGGCAAAGACAAGTTTTTGTGTCCAATGAATTCTAATTATTCTTGCTGGGTTGTCTATTACAAAATGTGCAGAAACATTATTTACAGCTCACTGTGCACTTACTATTGCACACTCACTGTATGTGCATGAGACTATTTGTACAATTGTCACATATAACATATAGCATTATTTTTTTTTCGGTCAGTTGTCTCCCTCTTCCTTGAGCTGAAGTTGTAGACTATGTGGAGCCACAAGTACTTTCAAAAACAAACATCCACAATAACAGCCTACCACGTTTAGGAAATGTATGAATCCCAAGTGGATAAGAAGCTGATTTTGTTTTAGATAAACCCATAGAGGCTTTAGACACACACATAAAAACAGAATTGTCAAGTTCAGCTGCCTGATGTGCCTCCCCGCCACCTCCATGAACAATTCTGTATTTATAATGTCATCTTATCACGCTTCCCTTCAAGGCAGCAGCAAGTGCACTTATGCCTTTCTTTGTTAGGGTGAGTTGGCAATTTCCTGTGAGATGGAGCAACTGCAGGCAGCCCTTTTCTTTGATAATGTCTCTGACACCTGGACCAAACTGCTGTTTCCATCACTTTGCAGGCTGGAACAGGGGGAAAAGGAACATGTCATAAGCCTCCTGCCCCCCAGAGTCACTCACTGTGCATTTAACAGCACTCTCCTCACTACACTTTCCATGATGTAGAGGTCAGAGCCAGAAGAGAGATGCTTTTGTGGAAAGTTGTCTAGCTGAGCTGCATCAAAAAAGTAGGAACAGTTAGAACAGTAGGAACTGCTCATTTTACTATCAGAAAAGCATTTATCCAATTATCTTGTATGTATTACCTCTAATAACTCAGCTTTACATGGTGTACCATGGTGTGCCATGTCACATTTGTACCATGTAAAGCTGGTAACTAAGCAGCAAGCCTGAAAGGGTGTTTATTACAGAGGCCTGACAGATTGATTCTAAATTATAATTAATCAGTTGATTTTGACCCACAGATTGTGATTGTGCCCTGTGAGTTTCATTTATTCTACTACAATCACCGTAGACCTGCAGGACTCTCAAGCAAATTAACAGTCTTCACGCTACCCTGCAGCCATAATGAAAATATCAGTCAATCAAAACCCATATTATGCTGTGAAATACTACCACATATATTCAGACCTGCATACAAATAGAAACTGCAGAAAAAGTGCTGAACCTGTTTTAGCTTTATTTCTGGCAGTAGATCAGTGACACAATGTTTAAAAGCTGCTGCACTGAGCACATACTGTATACCTGAAGCATCACTGTCCTGATATTTTCTACTTTGTTGACATGTGATAACACACATATCTTGACATTAAGATGCTTTGGGGAAATCCAGGCTTTATTTCTGTCAGTAGGAGAGCAGGGCATGCTGGGATGTGGGGCACATCTGTGACCTGTCTGTAGGTCTGGTGATGTATAGCTGTGGGCTGGACGACCACAGTCAGGGCTGTGTGTTGCTGCTCAGTGTGCCATGGCACTCAGGGCACTTCAACCCCCAGTACCTCCTTACAGGTACCCCGCAGCCCGCCACCGCGCGCTACTCATTTACTGCTACACTGGTTTTCATAATTAGCGCCGCAAGGCCTCATTAAATCTGCTCTAATGAATAAATATTGTATTTCATAGCCTGATTACTAGATCAGCTCAATGCTTGAGCGTTGTAAACAATTACTTCCCTAAATATTCATCACCCCAAAGTGGATGATCATTGGTATTTAATACAGGACTAGTATTTTCAAGTGCATCTTTATTATACTAATAATAGTTTTTGAAATGTTCCTTTTGGTGGGGAAAAGAGTTGTTCAATAGAAGTTACAAAGTATTAGTATCATGTGCTGATGATTTGATGTGTTAATGCAGTACAATAAAAAAAAAATGTAATAAATCCTACATTTGCTTGTGTTTTTGTGTCAGAGACTGGATGGTAATTTTTAACTATTTAGTATGATTAGTGTTCTTGTGAATTTTATTATATGAGAAGTTTTTCTAAATACTATGTTCTGCTCAGATAAATGGGACTGGACATAATATAACAAAACACTACAAGTGTATCTGATGACCATTCATTTGTGCACGCCTGGTAAAATATAACCAGGCATTCTTTTTTTTAATGTTTATTGTGTCTGTGTTACTGTGTAATATTGATGGTCAATAATATTCAGTATTATTGTTTTCATTGTTGTGTCAGCACTTGTAATCAATAAACACTACATTTATAGACTTTATTATAAATAAACATCAATGAAGAAGACTACTTTTTGCATTTGTTAATTGACACAATTATTTGATTACAAAACTAAAAAACTTAGTTACAGTAGTCACCATCACTTTGGTCACTTACACACCCAAAGTCACTTAAAGGTGTAACTAAACACATGTAATTAAATTACTCAACCAATCAATCAATTCATCAATTCAAATTCAAAACTCAAAGGAACACTTTGACAATTTGGGAAAAAAAATCATATTCTTGACGAGATTTAGCTGAGAAGAATGACTCGACACTCTCATTTGTGTTGTTGTGTCATTTGTGTGTTGAAAGTCACTGTGTAGGTGCCCCTTGCTTCCAGTCTTATGCTAGATGAATCTTCTCAGAGCCACTGTGAGACCAAGACCACAATGGCATGAAGTCAGCCTACTCATTTGACTATAAGTGTCTGTGTGTGTGACATTTTCTACTAAACACAATGACTATATACAGTAATTTTGTTCTAATTGTGTCATCAATAGCTCCCCATATTCACATATAAGCTAGTGTGTCTTAATTGACGTTTTTGACATACAATGCTATTATTGTTTTCAACATAAATTCTTTATACTATGATATACTATGACTTCATCACTTTCATCAACTTTATATACCATGATCTTATTCAGTGGTTCAGACTGCTCCAACAACAAACCAGCCAGTAGTCACAGCAGACTCTGACCCAGTTTCAATACCCAGACCAGTGTGGTCCTTTTCATGACGTTTTTTTCGACATACAATGCTATGACTTTTTTGATATACTATACTATGATTTTTTTAACATTCTATGGTATTACTTTTTTCAACATACTGTACTATGACTTTTTACAACACAACATACTATGACTTTTTATTAGCTTTTCTTGACAAACTATGACTTTTTTTAATATTCTATCCTATAACCTTTTTCCGACATATTATACTGTGACTTTTGTATCACTTTTATCAACATACTACTACTTTTTTTCAAAGTTCTGAACTATGACTTTTTTTAATCACTTTTATTAACATAGTATGACTTTTTTGATATACTGTACTAAGATTTTTTTCCTACATACTATACTGTGACATTTTCCAACATACTATACTAAGACTTTTTTTCGACATTGTATACTTTGACTTTTTTATTGTTTCAACATACTATTCATTTTATAATCACATTTTTGACTTGCTATACAATGACTTTTTTAACATACTCTGCTTTGACTTCCTACTACAACTTTTTTTTGACATAGCATACTATGACCTTTTAAGCACAGCTACTCTTACTGTTTTGGAAAACATAATTGAATGGTATGTTGAAAAAAAGTCATAGTATAATATGTCGTAAAAGTCATGGTACAGAATGTTAAAAAATTGTAGTATAGTATGTCAAAAAAAAGTCATGGTATTGTTTGTCCAAAAAAAAGCTTTTTGAAAAGGGCATGCTGGGACTGTGTATGGAACGTGTGTGTGAGAATGTGCAGTGATTGTTTATTGACAGCCTAGTAAATTGATGAAGGCCATTGAAAAGTTATAGTGTGGTGTGTCGCAAAATATCTAAGTATGTTGAAATAAGTAAGGGTTTGATGTTGAAAAAAAAAAAAACATAAAAAAAGTAATTGTATAGAATGTTACAAAAATCTTAGTATAGTGTGTCAAAAAAAGTCATAGAGACATTAAAAATAGCCATTTAAAAGTCAAAGTGTAGTTTAGTTTAGTTTATCATAGGATCCCCATTAGATGTGCCGTTGACCACAACTACTCTTTCTATATCGGAAAAAGTAATTGTATAGTATGTTGAAAAAAGTGATGCAAAAGTCATAGTATAGTATGTCAAAAAGAGCCATTAAAAATTCAACGTGTTGTAAGTAAAAAAAAGTCATAGTTTTGTAGGTTGTGAAACATTCTGAAAATTGATTGTTTGAATTGTTGAATGATATTTTTGACATACTATACTTTGACTTTGTATCACTTTTTTCGACGTACCATACTATGACTTATTTGATTTTACTTTTTTAAAATATAGGAAAGGCAGCTGTACTTAGGGGCACAGCTAAAGGGGATCCTATAATAAACTAAACTAAACTATGCTTTGACTTCGAGTTGTTAGTAAATTAAGCTTCACCGTAAGTCTTTGGGGATAATCGGGCTCAGTGGTTAAAACTGCTGCCAACAGGCAACCATTAAGTAAACAGTGTAGACTATACCCAGTCCCGTCAGGCCCTTTTCAACATACAATACTATGACTTTTTTTTACATACTATACCATGAATTTTTTACATTCTATATTATGACTAAGGGCACAGCTAATTTGAATCCTATGATAAACAAAACTAAAATATGCTTTTGACTTTTTCGAAATACCCTACGACTTTTTAATTAATTAGTATAATAAACATAAATTAAACTTGACATAAATTCTTTAATTATTTGATTTATTAATTCTTTGGTGACACACTTGCTCAATAGGCAACAAGTAGTCACTGCAGACCCAGGTTGTATGCAGTCACAACTGACCTTTTTTGTTTTTTTCATATACAATACTATGACTTTTTACGACATACAATACAATGACTTTATCACTTTTTTTGACAAACTATACTACCATTATTTTTCGAAAATTGACAAACTATACTACCATTATTTTTCAAAAATTCTATACTTTGACTTTGTCGCCATACTATGCTTTGACTTTTTTTACACACCATACTATGACTTCTTAAAAACTGTACTGCAGATGGTAACTTGGGTACTAATTTAACTTCCATCCAATATTTAAATGCTGAAGCAATCCGATCAACAGAATAACCATTTTGTTTTTTTGTGTTAGTCTTGGAAAAAGCCAAACATGAAAAAGTTTCCAATTTATCAATTGTGAACTTTAAATAGTCAATTTATCAAATGTTATTTGTAATTTGTTTGTGTAATACTTTGAGCTTGTTGTTGCTATTGTAAATTGTAATTATTTGGCCCATTCAAGGCACAGAAAGTTCAGTCACAGGACCATACAAGGGAAGTGTCAAGTTTTTTGTCAGATTAAGTTAGTTTTACCCTCTTAAGGAATGCAATATCACTATAAACAAAGAAATGTAGCATGCTATTTGTGGTGGAAAGGTTAATAAACATCTTCACTCTCCTTAAGATCTCCAATCACCAGCAGTATTTGGGATTTCTCCTACACGTTTTAATAACAGTAATTACCGCTGCCACTGTCTGGATCGAGTGATGGTCAAGTCAAAGGAAACTGATAACATGACTTTGCAGTGATAAATGCTTTAATAAAAATGGGTAGCTAACCAAATGAACACAAAGCAAACATCACTAGAACATACAGTATATTCCCATGAACCGGTCAGCATTATTTGTGCCGTCAGTGCCTGATCAACACAAGCAGCAGTAATATAAACTCCACCTGCCATTACGCTGAAGAGGAAGAAATCCAACCGTTGATTATTTTTTGAAACAGTATCATATAATCAGTGTGTCCCGGTGCAGGTCGAATGAAGTACATTTCAAAGATGAGCGACACAAAGGTTAATTCCATGTCATTTCGCGTAGAGAATCGCACTTCTGAACAGAAAATGCAGGCCATAACTCTATTGCCACTTCAGTGGCACCTTCAACCATTCCTACTTAACAGTGTAAGGCAGAAAATGAGCCAAAGAGACTGGAGCAGAGCGAGAATGTGCTTTAACAGGATAAAATGATTTACAGGTATGAGATTCCCATTAGAGTGTGCTAATTGTTTCCACACCATTAGTGACAGTTATCTAATGAAGGATATTTAACCAGGCGCTGTAGTATATCACATAGTTCCTTTCGGTTTAGAAGTGAGAGGCAGTGGACCCCAGAGTCTACGCTCTTTCCACCTGCCCTCAGATGCAGTATGCAGCTCATTCGACCTCTTCTACAGGACACCCCAACCAAAGCAAATATTTTGTTTTGGTTTTACATTTACACTTTCAGCAGACTTACAAAAGGTTAGCCAACTTGTAAAAACACAAGCATAAACTAGAAAAAAAAGGCACTGATGAATCCCTTGGAGGCCAATTTCTGTCAGAGTAGACAGTGTTAAATCTGTACATTTAAAACAATGTAAAATACAGTAAATCTAATCAAGCCTGACTTTGCAGCATGGAGGATGATACAGCTATAAAAGGGATTTCATTTTTCCATGCTAGGAGAATATGTACATCAATTGTCTTAAAAACATACACATAAGATCATAGAAGTATGTTTGGAAGTCAACAATTTAAGGTTGAGAAATTGTTCTAAACATGTTTTTTGTCCACAACAAACAGACCAAGCAGGAAAATATGTTACACAAAAACAAAGCATCCAGCTGCATGTGCCTCTTCCAGATGTCAGCTAATGCTAAACATTTTTGAAATTTCATAAACAGGAACAACAATAAGCATTGTGTTATAATGCTTGAAACACCATGAACAATATTTGGACTCTGGGTAGGTAAAAATAGTCACAGAGCAGGTCAGTCAGGTCCAGCTCCTTTCTCCACACTTCACTCGATGATTTCTTCCATCTCCTTTTTCAAACTGCAATGAAGATTAGACAATCACCGTGTTAAAATCCGGCATTTACAGTATGTCTAAAACAACAACACACACACACTTGTAATGCTCCAGTTACCTTTTAAGGTAGGAGTGCACATTATCAAATCCATGATATTTAGCCAGGTACACCAACACTCCTGTAGCACAGCGACCGTCTCGGGCCCGACAGAAGCTGCAGTTACAGATCCCTCTGCATGGCGGGCACTGCCACTCCTACCAGGAACAATGATTAAGAAGTCAGTCAGGGTCGCCCAACACACCTACGATCAAATGTGAAACCTTGTACAATTTAGGTACTCACTGGATTCAGCAGAGCATCACGGACCTCCTCTCCATAACGGTTACGGAGACAAGGGCCGCAGAACTGACCCCTCACCCCCACACACTCTGGATTACGGCAGTTGGTTTTGGCGTCGATGGTTTTCTGGCGGCACTGGTGGCAAGTGGACCCCTTCATATAAGAGAAACATGTTAATTGTCAGGCAAAGAGCTCCACTAGCAGATGCAGCCAATCAAATCCTTTCAGCATTGCAGTTACTGTGGGACCTACAGTGGAGCTGTTGTAGACTTTGTCCCGCACATTGTGGCAGATGCTCTGGAGCTCCGCCTCCGTGATGTCATCCACAGGCCGCACTACATGAGGGATGGCCTTGGTACTGTTGAAGATACGACGACGGGGCTGCACATGAAATAAATGTAATTAATGCCTGTACCTTATATTGAAGAGGATGGGCTGCAACGTGAACGATAAAGAGACATCCAGACTGTTTGTGCAACTTACAGGCTCATCATAGTCCTCACTGTAGCCGCTTTTGCGAACCAGACTAAACTTGTCCTCGGGCTCTTCCTCTGGAGTTGGGCTGGGGGGTCCGTCCACCAGTGAGCGGGACCGCGTGTGGGGACGAGACAAACGCTCTGGGTTTCTCCTACAAGCTCTTGGAGTTCCCATTGCCCGTCGAGGTGCTTGTTGAGGCTAAAGTTCAAATAGTACCAATTAATACAGAGCACTGACAAAGCTCTATGGTGAGATGTGTAATAAATAGTCTGGTGAAATTACCGTAGTGGATGCAGACATTGCCATTCGTCTTGGGAAGAGTCCGGGCACCTTGTTCAGTTCTGCCATGAGCTTTTGCAGCTAAAAAAAATAAAATTATGAATGGACATACAAGGTACAGTAAAAGTGGAGGCTGTTCTAGTCAAAGTTCAGTTTAAAGCACTAAATGCTGTAAATAATTAGAGCAAGTTGTACCATTTCTTTGTTCTCCTTAATATTCAGAGCTCTCTTGTGCATGAAGTTCTCCTCTTCCTCAGAGTCGGAGTCTTCTACTTTAATTTGAGGGAACGGTTCGGACGCAGGCCTCTTTTTGCCTGTCTTCTTGTTGGGGAATGGCATGGCAACCTTCAAGACGGTGGACCTGCGGCCACGTCTCCGAGGTTCAGAGTCTACTTTCTAAGAGAAAGTAGAATTAATGATTAGACGAAACTTTCGTGGTTTCTGATGAAGTTCTTAATGTTCCAATTGTATGTCTTCTAAGAACGTACCATGGCTTTCATCTGACTGTTGATCTCACTCTCCTCAAACCCGCTGCATGTATCCTCCTCTGATGAAGTCTTAAACATCTTTGGTTTCTCTGCCATCCTCTGCCTCGTCTGTCTTAAGCTGTTCCTCTAAACAGAAACAACAGAGTTGCAAATGGATTTGCAAAGACCCCACACGTTCACGACCATTTTACAGCAATAGGAAGACTTTTTATTTATTTTAGAGATTTTATCGTTACCGTATTTGCAAAGCCTCCATCAGAGCCAAAGCTATCACAGCTGTCATCAGAGGAAGAAGAGGAAGTCTCCATGGGAACCAGAGGGACAGTGCGGAAGCTCCTTAAACTCATCCTGGTGTATGGAGCCTGTGCTGCCAGTTTCTGTAAAGGATAACAGAAGTTAAGAAACCATGAGCTTTTTTTATAGCCCAGCTACAAAAGCGCACAGGAAGGTTTGTGTCAACACAGCTCAAACTTAATTGTTAACTCTCCACCTGAGGATACCAGGGGACTGATCGCCCTGGGAACTGTGTGGACATCCCAGTAACCAATCTGGGTGTGCTACAATTATAGGAACCAAGTTCTGAATTAACATTTACATAACTAACAGTTGGGTTTCTTCAAGTGATCTTACTCTCTAGGCATGAAAAGGTTTATGGTAAGTTACTAGTAACTATTCATTGTCAATTCATTTTTGGTGTAATCATTTGTTCTATCCAATAAAAACGTTTTTTAACGTCTAAAGCCCAAGTTGACATGTCCACGGTGCTTGTTTTGTCTAAAATAATATTCTGTATAACTCTACAATATAAGCTTAAAACCACCGGATATTAGGGTTTTAATGTTTAAAAAGACGAACGTTACTTATTTTTGTTTTGGTTGCACCTTTACTTAAATAAAAGTTAATAGAATAACACTAATGTTCAGATCAAGCTATGGGACACACCCCTGTTGTAAACCTAACGTCAACCAAATGTAACGTAAAGATAGGTCATGTTAACTGGATCGTGCATATTAACATGCTAGCATTAAAGTTAAGTTAACGTTGTACTTCCTCAACTTCGTTAACTTTGAGTTATTTGCCCAACCTTTTAATCCTCGATTTGATCATGTTGCGAGCCAGTGAACTTTGAAACGATGAATAAGTTAGCAAACCATTCAAGGAAAAGTATGATTTAAATGGTAACCTACCTATTGCAAATGGATTATAACAGGATGTTAATTATCGAAAGGATAACAAAACGCGATATTGCTGATAATGGTGCAAGTTAAGAAATAGTTAGGCTGCTTTTCGTACCTTGGAGCGGGTGGATGGCATTTTTCTTTTAACTATCTTCGCACATAAACAGCGATAGAAACACACCGTGCAGCAGCTCAGCCGAGAACAATCAGATCCTGCAGCGGCAGGCAGTTCCCACTCTGTTCATTTCCCGCGCCACCGGAAAGTCCTGAAAGATATATAAAATGTCGTCGCGTAGTAACACATTTAATACGCTTTTTGTAAGACGTGGAAGGAATAATTCATAAGGGAAATTCGTAATTAAGATTTTAACATGCGTCCAATCTTTCTTAAGATAATATATCGTCACACACGTATTTATGTAGGATACATTTAAGGAATGAGAGCGGTGCATCTTCCATGTACTTTTCCGTGGCGCGAATTTTTTATTTGTGAATTTGCATGCAAGGCGGGTAAACTGTTGAGTTCTGTCCAACTTTGCAACTACTAAAGAGAACACATTTTAAAAGTTCATTTATTTTTCAGACTAAAGTTAAGTAGTCATTTTCCCTTTATAGTAGATGGGGCATAGTGAGAAAATATTCGACAGTTTGTTTACACTTAATAAAAATACTAATGTTTCAGTTACACTTTATGTTGGTTAGTTGATAAAGGAACTAAATGATGATGTATGGCAAAGTGAAAAAGAAGATATGGGAATTGAATTTATTAAAACTCAACAAAAGGGACTTATAATACAAGATAGCTCTAAAGACTGGAAACAAATACAGGGTGACATAAACAGAAGGATGTTGATGTGGCTGAAGCAAATAGCAGCAAATTTGCACATTGCGGGTTTATAAAGTTTACTTTTACCTTATACTATGTCCCATATTATATGATTATGTTGATGTGTTGGTGCTTTAGTGCATTATATACTATATTTTTATTATTAATTATAATAATTAGTAATTGTTTTTTGAATTCCTCTTGTATATATATTTGTAACTTATATTCTTATTTTAGTTAGATAACCCTCTGATTAGTAATTTTTAACTTTCTATATTTATATGTACACCTACTTTTGTCCTTGTGCTGCGGCTGCCGCTACAACAATTTCCCCACTGGGGATCAATAAAGGCAAACCGTATCTTATCTTATATGTCCATTGTCAAACAATGGAATCAGATGACCATGTTATATTTCAAAAATTCTCCACAGGAAAAGACATACCAAAGAGGCAACTCAGAAATTATGAATTTGAAGAAATGAACATTATATAATATGTATTATATATGTATATATATTATGGGTAAGAGTGTTATAACAGTTTATTTTAGTACTTGAGAGAAGCTGGGCTGATAAATAAAATTAAATAAATGATGCAACCATAACGCATAACGTGAAGGAAGGAAGTGAAGAACAAGAATGATTTTTCCATTCTTATAATAATAAAAATAATAAAGCATTTATATTAACCTGACAGCAGCGGGTTTAAAAAAACAACAACCTTGTGTTCATTCACATACACATCATAGGCATCAGTGTGATTCTTTTAAAACAAGCAGTTCATTTTTTAGCATGTAAGCAGACATAATTCCTAATGTAAAAACCTTTTCAGCGCATGTTAGGAAGCTGTCAGTTCTTGTGTGACCCACATTAAGTTCTTCCACCAACAATGCGGCCTCCCTTGCCCCCTTTCCTCTGTCGACCTCTGACTTGTTTATTTTCCTGACGTGGTAATCTTTTCTGTCGCTCCACTTTGATCCACCCTCCATCGCTGGCTTTGGCCCCTTCCTTCTCCTCACTGCGGTTTTCTGTCACAGACAATATACCTGGTATCGTGGAGGGGCGGTTCTGTGGTGTCAAACTGTAACTGTTGGACCATGGCCTTGCTGGCTGTCGTGAGGTTTTGCTGGTTTTATTATTAATATAGTTACCCCTAGTATTGGTCCATGCATGCCCCCTACCCTGCCCCCCTCCCACAGCTAATGTGTTGCCCAAGTAGCGGTTTCTGTGGTGGTCATGCACTGCACCAGCACTGAGCGGGCGCTCTCGCTCCCTCTCTGAGGCGCTCTCTGACGTAGTGCTGGAGGGGCTGCTGCCCTTTGACCCAAGATAAAGTGAGGAGAGTTTGGCCGACAGGCTGGTAGTTGGCGAGGAGCTGCGTGAGTCAATCCAAGGAGTTCCATGGGCACGGTTTGGAGAGCGACGCACAGCTGCAGCATAAGAAAACCCATGGCTTTCGTGTGCAGACAGGAACTGAGACAGAGTGCAGGCATCAGAGCTAGTGAAGGCAGTCAGAGCAGCAGTCGTCTGCAGGGATTTCTGGTTCATCAACTGCCTCTGCTTTACATCCCACATCCATGTGGGATCAATATCTAAGAAGGAAGATATGCATTGAAAAAATAGGAGCATAGTCTGTGTTCAATACTTCAATACTGTTAAATATTTTTGTGATATGTTGAAATGAGGAAATTCAACAGCTACAATCTTTAATTGTCCAGCAGTGAAGAGTTGCTTTGGCACTCTTTTGTTTAAAAAAACTATAAGTAAAACGATTACCAGCACTAGACTTGTCCATGGGGCTCCAGTCGATGTTAGCTGGTGTTGTTTCGATGACCAGCTCCACAGTCTTGATCTCGTCTTGGCCACCACTGTGACTCCCCATTACTGGACAGCTGTGTCTGGTAGCCTTTGGTGACTTGACATCATTCTGAAGTGTGAAGTCAAAGGAGAATATAAGGAATTTTCCTCTTAAAAAATATGTATCCTTGTCGCACAAGGTTCTGTGATTGCAGTTGATGCATTTTCAAATAGCTGACGAGTATATTTTTCTTTGTTTTGTGAGGTGCCTCCCACAGCTGCTGAAATGACTCACCTCATAATTGACTGTGTAGTCCACTTTCTGGTCCTGCAGTAATCCAACAATCCATTTGTCCATCACAAAAGGTGGCTGCATTAAAATGACATTAGTTCATGAATAAATCTGACTATGGCAACAACAACACAAAAATATAACAGATAACATGCAACAAATCAGAAACATAGACAACATTTACAATTGATTGAAACATAAGTGGTCATGTGTGTTTCTGACAACACCTTAGTCATCCGCAGGATTTCCACATCCTGTCGGTTGGCATTGAAGATGACTTCTTTGATATAGGTTACTGCAACGTCATCTCCATCAAGTTCCATGTACATTTTCCATTTGCAGTCCTTGAAAGGAAAAAGATAATGGTGAGATAGTGTAGGTCTGGTCTGGTACACTCAGAAACAACATCTGATTACACAGAAAAGTTTATAATTGCAGTTCTGTGTGGAGTCACTCTTGTATATAAACCAACAGCACAACCTAGAGGTAGTTTAAAGGTAGTGGGAAACTATTGGCCACAGCACCTCTTATTGTGGGGGGAGGACAGAAATTATAACATAAAAATATTATAAATAAATTGCAAGGACACGAAAAACAAGAAATCATATAAAATTCAATTAGTGTGCAATATCTAAAGCCCAGTGTAACACCTTATTTAGAAAACAGATTTTAATGGAAATCATTACTATACTAATGCCTCAACATTGCAGTGAGATTAGTCATATTTCATGCAATGACAACAGTAGCTAATATTGTTATATAGACATTGTAAATTCCTAGTCAAACACTTTATGTTATTCTCTGTGGGATCCAAGATTAATTCCTTGGAGCAGGAATCTGTTCAATTTAAGGTGATGTAGGTGAAGGTTTTTCCTCATGACTTGCTGCATGCGGCACACATCAAATCCTCACTAGGAGGCACACATCTCAATTCCCCAGCTCTCTTCTCCTGCATACTGAATGCTGACGGAGCAGTAATGATTCTGCCAATCCCCAAAAGCTGGCCCTGAAGCCACAGGTCACCGCTTAACCACACAGGGTTTATGGCACAGGCCAATTCATTGTGTAGTGATCACAGAGAAAGACATCAGAGGAATGGCACTAACATACTCGTCTGAGAAGCCTTCGCCCTCTCCTGCATCGTCCCCAGGGGCTGGAAACAGCTCAAAGGGGAAGCTTCAGCAAGCCTCTGGCTCAGAAACACACCATGGCCCCGCGCTGGCCTGTTGTCGGCACTGGACGGTTGCACCGGGGCTCCCAGGTCCATGCTAGTCTAATCACTCCAGCAGAAACAATGTCTGGTAATGATGCCTTGGACCCGAGTGCGTCTAATGACAACTCATACATAATTCAGCACCTTTCACTTGGCTGCACGGTGATATCCTCATTAGTAGGGGACCCTCAGTGGCTGTCAGATGGTGGCCGCACAATCGCAGGCCCTCATTTTGTCTTTGAGAAGTGCAGCTGCTTCCATGACATCGCCAGCAAAGACGGGCAAAGAAAAAAATGCAATGCGGGTTTGTTTTATTTAGTGCAAAAAACCTTCCAGTTTGTAAAAACAAGGCTGACACAGAACCTGACACCAGGCAGGGGAAAATAATTAGCTCTCATTTTCTCAGCCTCCTGTTTCCTTCTCCCTGCTGTGTTTTCTACCCACTAAACCACCACATGTCAGAAGAAATGGGAGGCAATTAGCAGGCTCGTTTCAGCCCTGCCGAACACACTGAAAGAGGACTATTTATGATGGGACAATGAACAGCTGAAAGATTAAATAACGTTTGCCTTTTAAAAAGAAAATGACTTCTGGCTTAATGGGCTATTTTTGATTAAATTGAAACAGCAAGTGAAGAGCCACCCTTTCTCCACAGTTTGAGATCCTAACAAAGGGCTGTGAGCAAGTCGAGGTGGATGTGGTACATGGTTGAGAATGAAATGTTTATTTATCTGGTTTTATGCATGTCTAGTGATGCTTTCACTGGTCAGTATAACAGCCATCATCATGAATTCTCAGAACAAAGCTTCAGTGCAGGAAGGCTGATTCAATCATGGCAAAAACATGATTCTGTACATCCATCTATTTAGAACGGAACGATTATTAACAAATGTATAAAAGATGTTAACAATTAATAATCAAAGCAGATACAACATGTATATGTGATTGTCCTCAAGGAGGTGGGGGTTATTTTCAAATACAAACACAATTTTTATTTTAACTCTAAGTTGTGTGTGTGTGTGTACACGTGTGCATGCGTGCGTGTGTCCTTTGCGTGCGTACATGCATGCGTGCGTACACACTTACAGATTTCCCAGTTCCTGGTTTCCAGTGATACCCAAACACTAGCTCCAGATTGACAGTTTTACTCTTTTGCACCTCCTTTTCCAGCTCATCCTGGGTAGAAAAGGGAGTTTAGGCCCCAAAGATGCACAGAAAAACAAAAAAAACAACTCTAACTGAAGATAAAGAAGAAACGTTTATACCTTCAACAGAGGTGGGAAGTGGACAAACCCGAGGTACTCATTTGTTAGCTTTTCAATTTCTCCCTGCCAAAGAGAAAATTTGAGATTGGTTGTTACTCCAAATATCAACAAGCAATGATCACACCCTGTGAAGTATGTATGGATTATAAGAAATAAGACAGTTGTCGTTAATGGATGCCTGATGAACTGTGCCTTGCCTTGAGGTGCATGACGTGACCTTTGGATTTTACCCCCATGTCCCGCATGTCGTTTTCTGTGAGTAATAGCAACCTCTGTCCAGTAATGTGATTTTCTTTAAACAGGTCAGCATACAGTTGCATGCCACATGGACCCTCTCCTGAGACAGAAAAAGATGCACTCGGTTTTTACAGTTTAACAGGTCCCAAATAAAGAGTCTGAGGATGCTAAAGTCGGAATAAAGATACATCAAATGAACAAACCTGCGCCAAATATTTGCTGCATCCAGAAATACTAAAGGGATAAAATGGAAATCTATTAGTTTTATTGTAATAGTATGTGAATATCCTAGTTATGAGGTAAATACAATGATACTGACCACATGCTCCTCTGTCCATGTATAGATGTCAAGGGTGGGCAGCAACTGCATAAAAACAAGATAAGTAAAAGTAACAGCAATAGAATATAGATGAGTACACACAGTATGAAACATGTGTGCATTCATGACCGACAAAGTTTAAAGTAAAAATCACAAGTAAATGTTGTAGATTTGACTTAACTAAATGTTATTAAAATGGAAAATAGCCATGTTTTCCATGTTTTGCGAAGCCATTACTTTCCGGTTATTGTGTTTTGCGATTAAGACGACTTGCTTCTAATGGTGTATATCAAAACGAAATGTCCATCTGACTGATCTAACGTGATCTGTTTGAAAGATAAATCATTTATTGCTCATTAAATGTAATCAGGCAGAAACTTGCCAGCCAAAATAAAGATGTCATCATTGTGATCATGAGACTGGTGTGTAATGACAGAAATAATGCAATGGAAAATTGGAGGAAAGAGGACTAAATGAATGAGTAATCCCCCATTCACTGTCTTCTTCCCACGACATCTGATAACAGCTCAGATTATGAGCTGAATGCCGGTCTCAAAAGACAGTCGCTGCCATACATTTCAATGCAGCCCGCCGCCCCATAAAGCCACTCAGCCCTGCAGCATTTTCCGCCTCCTCCAGTGCTGCAGTTCGGAAGTAAACAGATTCAGAAACTCTATGCCACTGCCAAAGTCTCATTGGAGTGACTTAACATCACTTTTCAAGCAGCATATTGAATTTCACAAATGTGCTGCCATGCTTAGTTCTCTCTTAAAATCAAAATGAGAGCACAGTTTTTGTGTTTATGATATGTGTGTGTGGAATATGCAGGGGGAAAAAAGACTTTGGTTTAGTTCACACAATTCTGCCCCCATGTGGACTAACTGGATGATGGGTAACCAGACCATGAATACTGGGAGTTAAGTATAAAAAGAATATCACAAGAAACAGCTCAACATCAATGGCTAGTGAAGCAATATATTTTACAATCTTATTAAAATGGAATCAGTCTCTCTTCTCTGTTCTGTCTTCTATCATAAAAGGTTTGGCAATAACAGTAGTAATACAACATAATTCTTGTAAAACAGATCGGCAGAGACTTGAAAAAAACTGATTTATTGACAAAACAGTAAAGGGAAATAAGTCACATCAAGCAGATTGTTTGCTATTGGCAAAAGCTTGAGGAGATGACTAACAAGTGTAAAGGGTGAATGTTTCTGAAGTGTCTGGATTTCACACAGGGAAATGTAAATAAGGATAAGAGCCTGTGTTCATTGTTATGTTTTGTCTAGTGTGTATAGGGCTTGATGGCACAGGAGTATAGGCGATGTTTGAATAGGAATATTAGCTCATGCCAGGATGCTAACAAGCAACAACACAGGAATACAGAGGATTACATCCTCAAGAGACTGACTGATTATAACAAGCGAAGGGGACAACTTAATGGGCTATGCTCAAGGAAGCATGTCCTTCCCCCAGATGAAGCCTAATAACTAACTGAACACTAATGCTAATACAATTTTCTCTACTGTAAGTGCAGGTCTTGAGGCCAATATTCAGATAGACCATATGGTGGGATACCATATGTAAAACATGTGTACAGTAGGAATATATTCTATTAAAATCTATTTTTTGGTCAAATGTGTGATGTCGGATTAAGGCATTTTAGTACAGAAATCTTGTCATTATTAATTATTTTTTCTGAATTTCAAAAACCTTTTTAGGCCTAAGAAACAAGCTTGTCTTAAAATTTGAGAATGAAGCTGACAGTCACACAGCAAAGTCCCTCTCCTGCTGTTTTGAACCTGGGTCAGTCAGAGGTAAAAACATGTACTTTCTCATCCTGGTAAGAGACTACGTCTCAACAACTGCACTCCACTACATCCAGAACAAATTGGCCAATCTTAATGTCAGCAAAATGTCACTTCATCATAAAAGCCTGGCCTTCTCTAAGCAACTGGCTCACGTGGCTCTTTCTTCACAGCATGGCACTATCCAGTACATTAGACATACGCTAAATGGCATCCATAATATCCATAGGTGGAGGGCTACAAATATATTCTGTAATATCTTTACCATTTCTGAACACAACTCAAACAAAACAGAAGATATAGTAAGCCATTCCTGGCGTTTCTAATGATTATTGAAATAATTGAAATAATCATGATTTAACAAGCAATTCATTTCCAAATAGTGCTTCCATAACACCAATAATGCATTAAGTGAGATAACAGTATTTGACAATGAAGCTGTGGCAACACAGAGAGTCGGAGAGCTTTATTCACTGTCTTCAGACCAAGTTAAGAGTCCCATCCCCAGAGTCATGTTGATTTTGTGTCCTTCTCTGACACTGCTTGACATGGAGGAGTTCTGCCTGGCCTGCATGTTGACCTGCATGCCCGAGTGCAGGACAGGCCGACCAAAGTCCAAGGAAAACATGTCCTCAAAGCCCTTCATCATGGACTGCAAATTCACCTCTTCGTTACTGGAGGTTGTGATCTGACATGACATCTGTGAACTGTTTGATTCCTCCGTCTTAGACTGATAGAACGACTTAGCGCTTATCTTTTTTGCCACAGGTAAGAGGAGCTGAGAGGCAGAGACAAGTGGGGAGAGAAGGGACATAGGGGTGAAAGAAAAGAAAAGAGGATAGAAAAGAAAAGAAAAGAAAAGGAAGTAAGTAGTCAGACAAACCACAAAAAAGTGTAAATAAGAAAAGTGGACAAGTTTAACCCAAACCCAAGAAAAAACCCTAGATGGTAAAGGGAAGTTAACAGAACAGAACAATAAGGGGAGGATAGGAACAGAAAGGAAACACAGGACATTTCAGTGTAGGCCTACCTAATTCAAAGGTGTTTAAGTTATCTCTACTATACAAAACTGTGGCATTTGGTCACATGCAGTTTAGAGAAATCAACCACGTTTTGTTCAGAGAAACACAAAGTGCAAACCAGAATATAATCTGTTGTCTCTGGCATGCAAATAATACAATGCAGGGAACAACAGCAAACAGCAAAGCTTAAACTAAAGTTCTGCAACGCTCACAATTCAATTCCCTCTTCATTCACTCTTGATCCTGATCCATATGGACTTGTTAGGCAACCATGCACTACACTGCACATAAGTTAAGAACTGTCAATAATATACTCTGCCCATGATATGCTTTTTCCTTTACTTCTCATTCAACACTTTTTTTATTTTGGTTTCAGTGCTTTCCTATTTCCACATAATGCCAAAGGATGACACTCTCCCAATGTGATTGAGGAAACACGCATGTGAACAGCAGTGTATAAGTGAGGTGCTGCAGCTGGGACCCAATTGAGTTAATGGCAGCTGTCCTGACGGTAAAGGTGGATCAAGGTGGAGAGGAGATAGAGAGGAACTCACCGGACTGTTGGACTGTTCGATGAGTTTGCGCTCCCACATCTTTAGACGGCGCTCTCGCTCCTTCAGCTCCTGCTCTTTGGTACTCAGGTCTCTCTCCAGCTTCTTAAGTCTCTCAAGTGTAGCTTCAATCTCACACCTGCAGTATACAGCACCAGAATACTGTCAACAATTCACCAAATATAGCCACATTCAATTATGTTAAAGGCTGGCAATATTTTTCTTTCTATCAACAAACCCCATGAAAAAAACAAAACCAACAATGTATCAGTCCATCTCTCAATATTTTACTGTTTGTGGCACTCAACCTAAAGCCCATTTCTACCAGTATATGTATATTAAAAACGCTGTCAAACAGGACTACATGGTGCATTTGTTAGGGACAATTCTCAGCTGCATATTAATATATATTTGCAGCTAGAGGCTCTTCCTGCAGTAGGATGGTGTCTGTAGGGTTGACTCAGTAAACCATAGTGCTTGTGTTTGTTGAAATGAAGAAGTGTTTCATCCAATGCAACGTTGTGTGCTCATGTGTTTTAAAAATCCTGTTTCCCCTATTTAATATTTGTATTTATAAGCTTTAATGTTAACAGACATATCACATTAGTATTACTCCATGTTTGTTGTGACTAGGTCATTCCATTAAATATAAACATTTGGCATCTTTGTAAATTTTGGGATTTCCACTACAATCTGGAAAGAAGTTATGTGGGTTTGAACAATGTTTGGCTGCACAGCAGTTGTTTGTAACGAGTAACTCACCGGCAGGTCAGCTGGGTTTAAGATGTTTTAAGGAGCTCTTAGCTTAAGTTTTGTTCTTTAATTAAATTTATTGACAATAAAAAAAATGAAATATCACTAGCCTTATCCTTTAAAAAACCCAGTGTAAAGAACTGAAAATAAGTGAAATAATCACAGTTGGATTACTAGGGAAGTAAGCAGTGAGACATTCTAAAACAAAATCAAATTAAACTGTAAACAACACCAGTGATTCCCTGCAGTCGGAAGGTGATACGTTTGTGTTGGATGCTTTGAATGCCAAGGACAGGACAATGTTCACTTCACGTTGGGAGAAGTTTGTTTTGCCCAGCAGGTGGGGCTGCACAGTGTGTCGTGGAAATCCATGCTGAGCAACAGCCCAACAAAAAGCTAGTTCTCACACTTTGTGTTCATGAACACATGTAGCCCAGGCAGGAAAAGCCCATCCTTACTCTTCTAGTCCCGACCCGCCCTCCAATTCTTCCACCCCCACGCTTCCCACTTTAAACAATTTCCATTCTTGCTCAACTTCCCAAATAATTTGTCCCTTTTCCTCCCATTTCCCCAATAAAGGTTTTGGCATATCACATTGCCCTGAACATTGCAGAATTCTCTTTTTTTTTTTTTAACTGTTCTATCCAGACAGTTGCAAGATGGACAAGGAAATGACAAGACTGGCCACAATGGTCTGATAGAGAGAGTAGTAGAGAGTATTAGTTAGATAGAGAGTTTGTTTTACAAGATATTTAACTGATATGACTCAGCTTCTTAGACAAATAATTACTTCACACAATACCGGATATTAATTAAGTGGTTGTAAGACATAGCAACCATTAAATTATATCAGCTACGTTTGAGCTACGCATAATATCAGTGATTGACATTTGATCTTTGTCATTACAAACAACCTACAGTGCAGTCTGTAAGTACTGGATTTGATAGGAAACTGATTTAAGATAGAATACTTGCATCACTATTGACACACCCATTAGCCACACTTAGTTGTACTTTGTGTTTAGTTCGACTTAGAAAATGTTGGCATGTTATCACACTAAACTTGAATTGTGACCATGGTAAACATTATACCTGCGAAAAAGGATATCAACATTATCATTCTGACCATGTAAGCATGCTGATATCAGAGTTAAGCTCAATGTGCAGCCTTACATAGCTGCTAGCATTGCTGTCGACTCTTAGGTTTGTTTTACCGTACATACCCCCAAGTACTAAATTCCTATACTGTGCACCAAATATGTACTTGAGCATTCAAGCCAAAAGTTAGCCCTTTAACCATAAACTTATAAATTTGAACTATATGCTCTACCTGTTCCTTAGTAAGTTATGGGTAATGCAAATCGGCTAACTGAGAAAAATAGCAACAAGCCCAACAGATCTCATTGCTCTGAGGTCAACACAATATCTCTCCACCCTTTCTGGTGAAGCTACCGCCTGCTCTTATCACCATCAAGCCTGTCCTTCCACTTTCAGCCAGCTATAGGCTTATAGTATCAAACCTGTTGAGTTATAACAAATGTGTCTTTCTGTGTTACACGTTTTCAGTTTCTGTTTTCCAGCAGCTAGATTCACTGCAACCTGCTCCACCTGCAGATGGCTGCCTGGACATGGTGCCACCAGCACAACTTCTGAGGAAAAACCTCAGAGCATAGACAAGCCCCGTAGAGAGGCAGACAGAGAATAAAGTAACAGCTGAGACTCAGGCTGTGCTGAACATCACCAAACCTCCAGCTGCTCATACAACCCAATTAAACACTTCTACTTGAAAAAGATGGTGATTATTTTTAGGGCCTTATGGGTAAAGAGAGGAAGTATATCCAGATGGATGATTCTTTGGAGGTTTTTATGCCTTTATGTAGCTATCAGTGTAATTATTAAAGATCTATATGCACAATCTCAAGACCTTTTTTGAATCCCGGCCCCCGTCAGCTACATTTCCACATCATTCTTTGGAAACAGTTGCACATTTCCTTAGGCTGAGGCAGTATATTGGTGAAAAAGGAGAGTTATAAATACGTTTACTCGGCCTGGGAGAATGGCTGATCAGATTACCTCCATTCAGCCTTGTTGTGAAGGAAAGAGTTGCACTGTTGAGGAAGTTGGCTGTCATTAGACATGGACTCCAAAGTAGAGAGGATCTGCTTGAATATTGGCCTTTCCTAAATCAAAGAAAACACAAACATTTGTATGTGTGATTCAAATGGAACCATATATATGTTGTTAATTTGCAAAATAACGTGATTTAGCGGATTACTCACTTTTGGCTCTGTTGCCCAGCAGTTCCTCATGAGCTCAGCAAAGCTGGCAGGACAGCCACTTGGGATAGTTAACCTCTGAAACACGTCAGATGTAGTGTGAGCTGAAGGGGTGCTGATTTAAAGGCATAGTCTTATACACATATTTACGTTCTTGCTAAAAAGCTTAAAGCTAAACTAATCTAATTTGCTAATCAGTTCTGTTTCTGATTGTTCATATTCCTAAATGCCCTATTGTATGTAAATTGGGAAGCTGATTGGAAAATATAGAAGCAAGAGCTGTGCGTACAGTACAGAACGTACAGTACAGGACAACATTTGGGACACACATTCTCAGTGAATGTATTTCCTTTATTTTCATGACTATTTAAATTGTAGACTATCACTGAAGGCATCAAAACTATGAATGACCACATGTGGAATTATGTACCTAACAAAAAAGTGTGAAATAACAGAAAATATGTCTTATATTCTAGTTTCTTCAAAGTAGCCACCCTTTGCTCTTCTGATAGCGCTGCAAACCCTTGGTGTTCTCTCAATGAGCTTAATGGGGTAGTCACCTGAAATGGTTTTCACTTCCCAGATGTGCCTTGTCAGGGTTAATTGTGCCTTATTAATGGGGTTGGGAGCATCACTTGTGTTGTGTAGAAGTGTGTTGTGTAGAAGTCAGGAGGATACACAGCCAACAGCCCTATTGGACAACTGTTAGAATTCATAATATGGCAAGAACCAATCAGCTAAGTAAAGAGAAACAGGTGGCCATCATTACTTTAAGAAATGACGGTCAGTCAATCAAGCGCTGCAACAAAACAGGCTCACATGAGGACCGCCCCAGGAAATGAAGAACAAGAGTCACTTCTGCTGCTGAGGATAAGTTCATCCTAGTCACCAGCCTCAGTAATCGCAAGTTAACAGCAGCTCAGATTGTAGATCAGATGAAAACCACACAGAGTTTTAGCAGCAGACGTATCTCTTGCATATGTTAAGAGGAGACTGTGCAAATCAGGCCTTCATGGTCAAATAGCAGCTAGGAAACTACTAAGGAGTGGCAACAAGCAGAAGAGATTTGTTTGGGCCAAGAAACACAAGGAACAGACATTAGACCAGTCACACAGGAAATCTGTGCTTTGGTCTGATGAGTCTAAGTGTGAGATCTTTGGTCCCAACCGCCGTGTCTTTGTGCAATGGAGAAAAGGTGACCGGATGGATTCTACTTGCCTGGTTCTCCGTGAAGCGAAGGAGGAGGTGTGATGGTGTGGGGGTGATTTGCTGGTGACAATGTTGGGGATTTATTCAAAACTGAAGGCATACTGTCCCAACATGGCTACCACAGCATCCTGTAGCCACATTCCATTTGGTTTGCGTTTAGTTGGACCATCATTTATTTTTCAACAGGATAATGACCCCAAACACACCTCCAAGCTGTGTAAGGGCTATTTTACCAAGAAGGAGAGGGATGGTTTGCTGCGCATCCACAGTCACCGGACCTGAACCGAATCGAGATGGTTTGGGGTGAGCTGGACCGCAGAGTGAAGGCAAAAGGGCCAAAAAGGGCTAAGCATCTCTGGGAACTCCTTCAAAACTATTGGGAAACCATTTCAGGTGACTACCTCTTGAAGCTCATCAAGAGAATGCCAAGAGTGTGCAAAGCAGTAATCAGAGCAAAGGGTGGCTACTTTAAGAAACTAGAATAAAGGACATGTTTTCAGTCATTTCACACTTGTTTGCTAAGTACATAATTCCATATGTGTTCATTCTTAGTTTAGATGCCTTCAGTGATAATCTACAATGTAAATAGTCATGATGAAAAAGAAAACGCATTGAATAAGAAGGTGGTTCCAAACTTTTGGCCTGTACCTATAGTCACAATTGCTTACCTCTCTGTAAGAAGGACTTAACTTATGAATTGTAAAACATGCAAATTAGACTGCTATAACGAATATAACTGGTTGTAGAAGATTCTGGATTTGCTTTCTATGGAGAATGCAGCATCAACCCTTGCAGACTAACCCTTGTTGCTAATAAAGCAACAACTTGACTGTGTAGTGTTTGTGTCACATGAATATAAGTATTTCATGAGTATTTGTACCACCCAACCTGTCTTCAATATATATGTTATTATTATGTATGTCTTGCATGTATGTCTATAAATGTCTCTTGTGAATTATGTTGTTGTTATTACCCTTATTATTTTATTTTTATGTCCTGTTTCTTTTGGATAAAAAAAAAAAAAGGTTTCAATAATAAAAAAAATATATAAAAATCTAATCATCTGGCTGTAGCTTCATATTTACCTACGGACACAAGAGTGGTATCAATCTTCTCAACTACCTCTTGACAAGACAACTAATAAGAGTAATTCCCAAAATGTCAAACTATTTCCTCAACAAGATATTTTACACATAAGATCCCGAGCAGGGACATACAACACCAAACTGTTGATTCAGTGTGAAGATCTGGACAATAATGAAGCCCCAGTTCCAAGGGTCAATAACTGTATATGGTATGTACACGTAATCACACACTAGAGCACCTCGTTTTTCTCCACCACGAGCCAGGCCACTTGTAAACCTTCCAGGCCTTTGAAAGGTATCTCACGGGTGAGCATTTCCCAAAGCACCTGTCACAGAAGTCAAGAGATAATGTCAGTAAACAAACAAAGTGATAATACTGTAAAATTGTTGCATGCATGTACTGTATATGTATGCTCTGTCAACATACACATTTATGAATCTTCTGTTTTGCACCACTGCGTTAGCTTTCACAGAATATATATTGCTGAGGGGATGAGTAGCTTTTATGTGTTTCTAAAGCATGCATAATCATATCTGAATAAACTTAAAAAAAAACCTTTCTGCCTTTCTTAGAGGCCAAATGCAACATTCAAAATAGACAAAAAGATTCCCATAATATCGGAAGTACAATAACAGTACTCCCTTGATAATTTAGGTGCTTTTCAATTGGTATTTAGCAGTAACATAAATCAGAAATCAGAAATAACAACCTGCGTCAACATCAAATTAGATCATGAAAAGGTGGATGAGAGCCATGCAAAATCCAGAGCCAAGGGCTCTACTGTATATGTGTACCATATTTCTACCTTTGCCAGCTGCCTCGTATTACATGTACGCATTTTACTCTAGAAAACAGCTCCTCAGAAAAGTGTTTGAGGGGGAAAACTGCATATTTACTGTAAATCTGCAATCATGTTATCAGTAATTTACTCTTGTATTAGGAAATGCAATTTATAAGCAGTTTTTTTTTGGAAACTACTTCCAAAAGTCTTTAGACAGAAACTTCATAAGACTTTCAAAAAGAGGAAAGAAACAGAAGGTTTCTAAGAGGCTATATTTATGAAAAGGTCAAAACTACTTTTATTGTCTACTTACGTTGAGAAAGAAATACAGAATCAAAAAACTCAGAGGGACTGGTTGACTGACAGTTGCTTTTTTAAGCCCTGGGTGACTTAAATGCAATTTCTACAAATGTACTATTGAATAATTTGATTCAGTTTTAATAGGTTTGATTTTAGGATATAAATCAAAAGCATTTTTTCTTTCTTTCCTTGTAAACCAAAAAATATTCTATAAATGTGTCAGGCTGTGAGTTTCACTTGTCAATCATTCCTTGTGTGATCTTTGAAAGAAACAGTCTTAAGAACGGTCGTAAACTTTGCCGTGGATACTTTGTGTAAAGAAGCTGAAAGTAAGTCGTATGGGGCCAGAATACTCCATCAGAGGGGGCGCTGTCGAACATGGGTAGAGAGTAGACGCGTCGTTACCTGTGGACTTAGTCTGTGGATCTCTGAGCCAACAGGACAGCCGGGGACAGCAGGGATTCTATAGCCAGATGAGGGACAACTCTGTCTGGCTTATTTATGTAACATGAAAGCTAGCGTTAGCTAACTAGCAGCCATCCCGCTTCTAAATACTGTAAATACCTTTTAATTATCTAAACACTTTTAACAGTCAAACTGAAACACTGGTGGTGAGTTCCAGGTCCTGCAGCCGCAGGCAGACCGCCATCAGTGGGGCTCGGCCAACGTGGAAACATCGCTAGAAAGCTTCACTGCCGACCTCAACCTGATCTGATCGGAGCTCCAGCGGGACAAGGGGAGCTCCAGATCCGGTAGCAGCACCACAACCCCCCTGGAGCCCACTTATAAATAAATACTTTGAATTTAAAAGGCACACATTATACCCACTGATGGCGGTCCGTCCGCGGCTGCAGGACCTGGAGCTCAGGGGGGTTGTGCTCACATCACATCTATGAGTACAGTTTTTATTTTTTTTACAAGCTCTCAAATCCTATTCTACAAGTGCTCAAGATTTTTTGTGTGCTCACGTTGCATCTACGTGCTCTCACATTTAGCACCATATGCCTCTGACCGAGGTAGAAGTTAGGGCTAACAAATCTGGAAAATATATATTGATTAAGGGGAAACTCTTTGGGGAAGCAGTCTCTTATCTAAATGTGTATGCCCCTCCAGTTTGTTCCTCTGATTTCTAGACAAAGGTACTTTGTTTTTTCTCTGAGTGGATTGTTGAGTCTTCAGTCATAGCTGGCGACTAAACCCGTGCTTAGATAGAGCTAGTAAAACTGTACAGTCTACTATAGGGCAAGGTCGATCTCTACTCAGCTGCTGCATGAATGTATATTTCATCGACACTTGGAGGACCCTTCACTCCACCGATCGGCAGTATACAATTATTCAAAAGTACATAAATCATCCTTCAGGATTGACTATTTTTTACCTTTAAATGTGCCCTTCAGAGGGTTATTTCTTGCTCTGTTTGGCAATATAGTTATTATTGATCACACACCAGTGTTTTTAATCATGTCCGGCAGGGCTCAATGCATTAGGGGTCAATGGCACTTTCCGAACCATGTAGTTAAAAATCCCAATTTTAAAACATATCTTAGCAATCAGTTTACTTATTTCATGACTGAAAACAGTGCCCCAGATGTACTGTATCTCCTAGTTTACTTTCGGAAACCGCTAAGGCTGTTATTCGGGGCTCTGCTATATCATTTTCAGTAAGTCTTAAAAAAAACAGAGCAGAACAACAGCTTCTTGAGGAGCAACTAAACAAATTGCAGGGATAATTTAACCTTAAGCCTTTGGAAGGCCTGAGGCTCCAAACTGACACTACCACAGCAGCTCTGGACACTCTTCTATCTAAAGAGGCTCAGAAATCCTTATAGTTCGGTAAGCATAGGAAGTATGAATTTGGTAACAAGCCAAGCAAGCCAATTTGATTAAGGGAAATGCTGGCTCCCAGGCTATCCCACTTATAAAGAACAGGGCTGGTACAAGAGTCCATAGCAACAAAGATATAAACAACTCGTTTCTTGATTTCTATGAACACGTACACAATCCTGAATCAGATCACAGTTGAAGTGGAAGTGATAGAGGCTATCAGTGACTTACAAAATAACAAGGGCCCGGGACCTGATGAGCTGACCCCTGAATTTTATGTAGCTTTGGTGACCTGTTGGTTGACCCTCTTCTTATGCTATCCCATTCCTTTGATTTTGAGGTTCTCCCTGACACTATGATGGATGAAAACATTTCCCTAATTTTTAAGAAAGGAAAACCCGCAGATGAATGCACCTCCTACAGGCCAAGAACCTTGCTGGACGTAGAGCAAAAATTATTGGCTAAAATTCTGGCTAAGAGGCTTGAGGGTGTTCTCCCAGATTTACAGTGGACCAAACTGGGTTCATATTGGGTCGTAACTCAGGCAATGATCTAAGGAGACTATTGAACCTCATACAGTTGGGTTCAACGTCAAGGTCCAAATCTCTCGTCATCTCCCTTGACGCACAACAGGCCTTTGACAGGATTGAGTGGCCCTACCTGCTTGGTGTTCTTTCAAAATTGAGACTATTGAACCTCATACAGTTTGGTTCAACGTCAAGGTCCAAATCTCTCGTCATCTCCCTTGACGCACAACAGGCCTTTGACAGGATTGAGTGGCCCTACCTGCTTGGTGTTCTTTCAAAATTTAACCTTGGGGACAACTTTATTAAGTGGATCTCTCTCTTATATGCTGCCCCGGGCCTCAGTTATTACAAACGGCCTGAGGTCTTCCCCGTTCTTGGTAGGACGAGGCACTAGGCAGGGTTGTCCAGTCTCTACACTTTTATCCGCCTTATATCTGCCATGGAACCCTTAGCGGAGGCAATTAGATCTGATCCTTTGGTGACAGGCATCGAAGTGGGACCCGCATGTCCTAAAATCTCACTCTATTGTGACAATGTCCTCCTTTACCTAAACAGTCTTCTCCTTACACCTGTCCATTTGAACCCAGATTGTGCTCCTGGTTTGGCCAACCAAACCTTCTCAATGTGTTTTATTAGGGGTATAAAGACTGTGGGTGACTTGCTGACAGAGGACTCTGTGTTACCTTTTAATCTAACTCCTGTCGGCTGTATCGTGGGGTTAAATCCTAAAGCAATGGGTCTTGGCTCCTCCAAATTAAGGCTGTTGGAGGTGCTTCTCTTTAATGCAAGGAGATGCATTCTTCTACTGTGGATTTCAGGATTCTATTCCTATGATTTTACAATGGACTCAAAGTATGTTGGAACTTCTCCTATTAGAAGCTATTGGATTCTGGCTCAGAGGCATGCTTTTTCGAAATCTGGGAGGATGGTGCATGGACCCTTCAGAGTGGCCTCTATGGTCTAGCATGGTCTGAGATCTCGAAGGGGGATCCCTTTCCATAAATATATTTCAAAAGGGGCTATTGACATTACATTTTCACCAAATATTAGTAACAATCCAAGTTCTACATACATACAAACAAACCAAAATAAATAAGTTCAGAAATGATGTGTAATAATGTGAAACAACACAGGGAAAAAGTATTGAACATGCTTACTAATCTTGATCTTCAGTTCTTTCCATAGATTTTCATAGGATTTAAGTCAGGTGCTTGGCCGGGCCATTCTAGCTGCTTTATTTTCTACTTTCTTTGAAACCAATTGAGACTTTCCTTGGCTGTGTGTTTGTGATCATTGTCTTGCTTAAATGTCCGCTTTCGTTTTATCTTCATCATCCTGGTAGATAGCAGCAGATGTTTGTCAAGAATGTCTCTGTAAATTTGCCCATTCATCCTTTCTTCAATTATGTGTAGTTTGCCAGTACCATTTGCTGAAAAGCAGCCCCACACCATGATGTTCCCACCTCCAAATTTCACTGTTTGTATAGTGTTTTTAGGTTGATGTACAGTGCCTTTTCTCTTCCAAACATGGTGTCTATTATGGCATTCAAACAGTTCAATTTTGCTCTTATCTGACCACACTATATTCTCCCAGTATTTCACTGGCTTTCCCAAATGTTGTGCAGCAAACTTTAAACAAGCTTCAACATGCTTTTCTCCAGCAATGGAGTCTTGCGCGGTGAGTCTGCATACAGGTCATAGCGGTGAAGTGCATTACTTATTGTTTTCTTTGAGACAACAGTACCTGCTAATTGCAGGTCTTTTTGAAGCTCTCCTCTAGTGTTTCCTTGGCTCTTGAACAACTCTTCTGATTACTCTTTTCACTCCTCTGTCAGAAATATTGCGAGGAGCACCTGGTTGAGGCAAATATATGGTGAAGTGATTGTCTCTCCACTTCCGTGTTATGGCCCCAACAGCGCTCACTGGAACACTCAGAAGCTTAGAAATACACCTATAACCAATGCCATAATTACGTTTTGCAACAATTAGGCTACGAGTGTCTTGACACAGCGATTTGCTTTTACCCCTCATGAAACGTGTCTTGTGTGACACCTTGGCAATGAGACCTTTTTGTATGCCATCAGTTGATATAAATTTGCACTGACAAGGGGCTGGATTGCTTTTTAATTACTGATAGTTTTCAGCTGTTGTCTTGGCTTTCCGTGCTTTTCTGCACCTCCCTTTTTTTGTGTGTTCAATTTTTTGCCCTGTGTCATTTCACATTATTACACATAACGTAATTTAGTAACTTAGTTATTTGGTTTCTCTGTATGTATGGATTACTTAAGTTGTTACCACATCTGGTAAAAGTTCATGACAATAGCACTTTTGGAAATATATTTACTGAGAAAAATGGTGACATGTTAAAGACTTATGTCACCCGCTGTATATTTCCAGATGACTTGCAATGGCTACAGTAACTCGTTTTGACTGACTATGTTGAGTATGCCTCAATTGTGAAAACCTTCTTTTATTTTATTTTATTTTTATGTTTTAAATTACTTTTCTGTTGTCTAGTGGTTGTTTTTTTAAGAAGTTGCGGGTGGTCTTAAAGGAGGACTTCATTCTATACTCAATGGCTGTCTTCCTTTATGTTGTATGTGCCCCTTGGAAACTTAATAAAGTTGTTCTTAAAATATGAAAATAATATCTTAAATAATATATAAAAAAAGAAAAAAGAATACTCCATCAAAACTGATTGTAGGAGAGCAAGATATTAGACCCCTAAAAGATTTAGGAGACCTCTGAAACTCTAATTTGGTAGCAGAAACCAAGTTGTAATACTGAGGAACATTTGTGCACAGAACTTATTCTTCATTATAAGAATAAGGGCAATTGTCCAAGACACTATAACTCAGATGATTGCTGGCTCTTACTCTAGGCAATACGTGCCAAATCAGCAATCTACAGAGAATGCTGCTTTCCCCTCCTTCTTGTCACTCACCACACCATAGGAGAAGGTGTCACAAGTCTCAGACACAGGCAGGCTCTGAATCACCTCCGGAGCCATCCAGGGAAACGTGCCCACCAAGGACATGTGTGTTGTGTGAGTCAGGAACTTGGATGCTCCAAAATCACAGATCTGAAGTGATGCAAACAGAATAGAATCAACCATTGCAACTAATTCAAAATGTGTATTTTGCCATCCATAGCCACCATCAATGGTTCAATCTACTTATTGTGCACTAATCAAACCAGCAATGCAGATTTCTTTTGGCTACTGAAACCTGCACGTGTGCATCTGGTGGTGATGCTGTTGTTAGTAAATGCTACAAATGTGGGTATTACTACAAAACTGCTATTTTCGTCACTGCAATTTGCCAAAATCTGTTCTTGGCGTTTAGCTCAATGATACATCAGGTACAGGGAAGGATTAGGGTTATCAAAATAACTATAAGGTACATTATATTGCTATGAGTTTTTGTTAAATCTCCTTTCTACTAGTCACATTCCCCAAAGCACCTATTGAAAAGTTCTGGGGTTTCTCGAACAAGCTAAGTTAATTACTGCCCTCTTGTGTCCACATACTGTAGGTAAATAATCAGTATTTTATGCTGATGTTCCTTTCAAATTCTGAGAATAAAGTCATAATGAAATCCTACCTTGAGAACCTTGTCTGCTGCCACAACAACTGCAAGACAAAATAAAAGTATGTATTCACTTTAAAGTATATGTAGCATAGTTTTGGAAACAAAATAATATTCTAGAAATCAAATCGCTTACCATTCCTGGACTTTAGGTCTCTGTGGATCACCTTAACGGGGGCCTCTGAATGTAAATAATGCATTCCTAAAATGAAAAATAAAGAGACGTTTTTCAGAAGGAGATCACTTGAAACTCCTATATACAAAGGGTGGCTCTGATCAATCACATAAGAAAATAATGCATCTTTGTTTGAAAGTATTTGTAGAGTAACAATGAGGGAGTCCCAGGGCTGCTTCAAGTAGAAAACCAAGGCTCATTGACTCATTATTTATATTTCCATGTAAAAGTACACCTACAGACCCTACAAATACTAAAGTACATAAACGCTGGTGTGGACATAAATGACTGCAACAAATTAGGGCTTAAGGAGGAGCAAAGTCAAACATTTTGTCTTGCCTTGTAATACGTTTTAATACTGTCCAAGATATGGCTGTTTCTTACCAACACTTCTGATTTAACCAGCTGACAATCTCGTTTTCAGACCTCTCTGAAAGTGTCTAAGAAATTGACTAGTTAAGATACAACGTGCCAAACGGTTTTCAAGGTGAGCCAATGAACTCTGAAACTCTTAACATCAATGCAGGTGTTTGTCAGGGTTCAATCTTGGGTGGTATCAGTTAATTATTGTTTTTTTTCTATTTGTTTCCAAATGACAAATGTATCCAAACTTGATCTTGTGCTTAATGATTCAGTTTTTATTGCATCCAGAAATCAATCTAAATCTTGTATAAGATGAATGTTATATTTAAGTAGTTTTTTCTTTTCTGAAAATATTTTTCCACATATTTCCTTTAAATGTTAATAAAATTGCCACATGTCTTGAATTTTGGATAGCTAGCAAGCTGTCTTTTACTAACATAATGAAGGAGATTAAACAGTTGTCACATTTACCTCTGGCCATCTCTGTAGCCCATGTCATGATTTGCCCCATGTCCATTCCCTCGCTCTCATCGCTGGACAGGTAATCATACAATGATCCACCACTCGCATACTCTGTAAAAATAAATGTGATTATGTTTTATGGAATTGACAGTTTGTGATGGTTAAATTACTTACTGTGACAAAACTGTTCTTGGGAGGCGTTAAATTATACATATGAGTGTAGTATGTGAGAGCATTATGTGAAAACAATTGAACATTGAAATTCTGCCAGATGACTCCTAGAAGCCAGCTGACAGTGTATTGTTTACAAAGTGCTCCTGCCAATGACCTGTTGCTGTGGATGAGCTCAATTTATCACTAACTGAACACAGTGAGCAACCTTGTTAGCTCAGGAGTCCACACTTTTATAAACTCTAATCTAAAACACAAAATAATAGTCTTTCATAATAGTCTTTCTACTCTGTTTCTAAAGTTTTAAACACTTCAAATGGGGCACTTCTTATAGGCATTGACAACCATGTAGCCTTTTGCAAAATTCCCCTCACAAAACTGACCAAAGACATACAGATAAAGATTTTGTTTAACACAAAGCATATGAAGAACAGGCAAATCAATCTTTTTGCTATCTGTAGACAGAGATCTTGTTAGGTAAAGTGCTTGTATATAGATAAACAAGCACTATCATACCAGTTAAAGCAGCAGGAAACCTCTGTTTGTTCATAATAACCCAATCATGATCCAACACAGTAATGTAAACATGCAGCGGCGCCAAGACAGGATTTTAATTAACAATCATAAAACACACCAATGACTTTTATTATTAATCTGGACTTTGCATGGATTTTTTATTAACATTGGAAAGCTGACTGACAGCAGACCTACAAATAAGATCATCTCACTTCACCTGTGTGTGCAAGTAAACACATTTAACACATCTAGCAACATTCCACAAATAATATCCTGCAGCTCTGTTGCAAACTTCTCTTTCGTTTTAGCATCATGTCCCGATTCAGAGAGAATTATTCTTGTCATAACAGAGTTTAAAACAGCTTGTGTGAAACAGCAAACCCTTGCAGACAAAGCCTTGCAGTGTATCTCACATGTAAATGTACCTTTACCCTAAAACAATAACTAATTCATTAGGTTTATGAGGCGGCTGAGTGACAGCAGATATCGTAAACCCATGCAGGTTGACATAGACAAACGGGATTCTCAAATAGATTGTAGATATTGGCTGTAGAAAGAGGGAACTGCCTAGCCTGATGATGTATGTCAACAGACTGAGGCAATTTATAACAGAGCTGATGAATGTGGACATGGCTTGGTCGGGATGGCCACAAACATTTTTTCCTGTATCTGGTGGTAATTAGACTCTGCTTCGATAGATAGAGACACCAACTGGCCCCTTGACAACAAAATCTTCCTCTTTTACAGCTGCTGCTAAGGGGGCAAGAGGTTTGTGTTAGTGGTCATAACTGCAAATGCTTTCACCTAACTGTTAACGACTATTACTCTCACACACAGCTAGCACATAGAAAGCATGGTTTGCATTACGTTTAACGTGAGTTTCACATGAGAGTGTTCTGCTCACAATAACCTTAATCTTCCTACTGAAGAAAATAAAACCTTTGAATGCGTGATCTGTGCAAAGTCACGTGTAGTGACACATGTAGTGACAAGGGACATCCAGTAAGTTACCTGGTGAACGAGGATCTACACCAGCACGACATGCAGCTTTGTGAATGAAAGAAGGGAAACTCTGTAGAGGCAGCAGTTGCCCAACTTTGTCAGTGTCCTTTTGTAGAAGATGATGTTCCATAATATTATAGGCAGAATTTTAGCAGAGTCTTCCCAGAAAGGACAATTATTTCAGCCTGGTGATAGAATACAAATCTCAGTCGTGGAGGTTATGGGTTGACCTGAGATGACTGTAGTCATGCCATTGATGGGTGTGTCACACTGGGAAAACATTTTAGTGGGTGTGATGTGACAAAGAATATATATCTTGATGTAAATGACAGGACGGTTATATCTAGTAAATAAGAGTAAAACTGAAAAATAATATGTGTTTAAAGAAAGTTTTTTGTTTTTTTTTGACTGAGGAGTGTTTTGTTAAAGTATTTTCTTTTTCAATGCTGATTTTGTTAATTGAATGAAGACAACACAACTTGGAGCATTGGTTGCTTTGATAACGGCAACACAGTTTTGTTGTTTTTGTCACCTCTTCCCAAAACCTGGCTTTTTTTTCTAACAATTTATCCAAATAATGGAAAGTAGTAGAGCAATATTTGCATTTTTAACAAACAAATGCAGGGCTACTTCTATAATATCTTTACAAAGGTAATAGATTTCAGAAATAGAAATACAGAACAATGATCTCTCTGTGTTTATCATTCACCATTTACCCTTCAAATAGCCCACATCAAACACATCAAGTCATTTTTTACCAGATAGATACTGTATCACCAAACATGCTTGTTTGTTTAAGTTGCTGCTTAAGTGTTTTTAATGACTTCTAGGTCTTGTTCTTATGGATTTTGAATGCATTTAGTATAAGGTGCTTTAGCTAAAGATTCTGTCAATACATGTAATGTTTGTAACAACACCCCTGACTGAGAAAGAAACACATCTCAGTTTACTGTATTAGATGAAACACAATGAACACACTTGATTTATTCAGGAAAAATGTGAACTACGTGTTTCATTGACCACAAGCACAAAGAACATCTTTCATGTGTTTGAGCTGGCTGTGGGATGTTGTGTATTGTCCTCATAATGGAAGGAGGTGATACTCCCTATTCAGGACGTGAGTGAGGGCTGCTACGACTTTCCCTGTCAGCGTATTAATCTTTTTACTGGAAGGAGAGCGATGTTTGAGGACAAGACATTGAAATGATGACAATGACAATGACAATGAAATGACTCGGATCACAAGGTTTCCCAAACATGCAGTAAACCCTGAATGTCACAGACATTTTAATAATGGCTGGCACTGTCAAACAGAAATGGTACTTCTTCATCATATCTAGTGATGGTCAAATGAAGCTTCGCAAACCACTGTTTTTCATTTCTGAGCTCACTAGATGGCGCTCTCTGTTCAACAAAGGGTTGAAAACACACTGAATTGCCATTACATTAACCTTTTTGTTTGAAAAGAGAGCACCATCTTGTGAGCTCAAAAAATAAAGACAGTGGTTCGCAAAGCTTCATTTGACCATCACTAATCATATCTCAAGAGGCTCAGAGGTTTGGCCTTTGATGCAGAGTGAGTAAACATTTCAGGAGCCTGTAACACAGCTTCTAGTCTTCATGTAGGCTTTAGGTGGCTGGTGCGCTGATGTTTCACTGAAAAGAGTTTAGTTTTTCTTAGAAAGGGAATTAACTTGGGAAATGTTTGCACTGCACACTAAATCTCAATTGCATACAGTGCTTAACTGCTTCATTAATTGATTAGCTGATTGACAAAAAAACACATTGGCAATCATTTTGAATCGTTTTTCAAACAATACATTTAGCTGTTTCCAGTTTCTGAAATGTGTGCTTTTTTCTGCTAATTTATATAATTGTTAATTCAAAAATATTTTGGGTTTTCTGCTGTTGGTGGGACAAAACAGGGGGTTTGAAGCATCACCTGCTGGGTCCTGGAACATTGCGATAGTCATTTAGCCACAAATGTCTTTATTTTTTTTAGGATTAAGTTTTGACATTGTACAGGTGATAGAGAAGCGACGGACAGGAAACGAGGTAAGAGAGAAGGGGGGATGAGTTGCACAAGTTCCACATATGGAATTAAACGTTTTGGATATGAGGCATGCACTGTAACCTTCCAGCTACCAAGACGCTCCTGTCCACTGTTTTCTGACATCTTACAGACAAAAAAAATCCAAAAAAAAATCCAAACAGTAATTGACCGATTAATCATAATCGTGATAAAAAAAGTAGTCATTTCTTGCAGCCCTTGTTACATATAATATATGCTGTAATTAATTATAATTAACCTCTGATTTGTTTGTAATTTAGTTTGTTTTTTCTTATTTTTATTGCTTGTTGTTTTTACAGTTTTCTGGTCTTATTTTGAAAAATTGTACTCTTGTGAAGCACGTTGTGACTTTGTTCTGTAAAAGGTGCCATTTTGAATTGATTATATTGAATTAATAATAATATATTGTATAATAATAATAATAATAATAATAATAATAATAATAATAATATTGTTATTATATGGAACATTATCATCAGTACAGCATAAATTAAAGAATTAAAAAACTCTGCCCGAAACAAAAGTGCCGGATGACAAAAGAAGCCAGTTGATTGTCTTAAATCCAAATGCAAAAGAACAAGGGGAGATCAGTGCTATAACAATTAGACAAACAAAACACCAGCAGAAAAACTTAAATGACATCTTCACAATAAAGTGAAAGTTTGTGCAGAGGCATTGAGGGCCCCTTGCCACATGAGCTGTATTCTTCTCAGCCTATAACCTGAATACACAAAAAGGGGCACACAATTACTGTATCAATGTGTGCACTTCCTGAACCCTCTGGCATTCACTACTGCTTCCATAGAAACCGCTGCACCATTCAGTGTTGAGCAAACTGCAACTGATGCAAACAGATTCAGCTGCTGCGTTTTGAAGTAGCCTGGCAACTCTGTTGTACACTGATTATCATTGAGACATACTCTATTTATGACACAATCATTATGAAGGCTATAGATTTAAAACATCTTACCGGTGACGATTCCATAGTTGGGAGCTTCAACAATCGCGCCATAAAATTGGATGATGTTACGGTGGCTGAGGACACTGAGAATTTCAGCCTAAACAACAAACACACAAGAGGAAAACAACTTTTTCACGCTGATGGAGATTGATATGTAAATGTATGAACATCAGTATATCAATGTCTAAAGAAGCAAGTGTCTGCAGCTATGCTAACGCACAGCAGTGCTTTGATCTAAATGCTAATGTCAGCATGCTAACATGCTCACAAGAAGAATGTTAACATGCTAATGCTAAGGAGGGTAAATGTTTACCACATTTACCATTTTAGTGTAGCATGTTAGCGTTTGGTACTCAAAGTACAGCTGGGGCTGATGGGAATGGCATTAGTTTTGTAGGTATTTGGTTATGAACCAAAGTCCTGGACCAACCAAAATTCTGACATGATGATGCCACTGGAAGAAAAGTATTTTTTTTACCAAATTACATTTTTTACACACCTACAACATTAATCTATCTTATAGTTGTTGAGACATTTCACAAAAAATTAAAAATGTCACGATGACGCTAGAGAAAAAGTCAGGGGATCACCAATGTAAGTAATATGCATCCCCTTGGGACTATAAATGTCTGTTAAACATTTCATGAAAGTCCATGAAATATTTGACATATTTCATGATCCAAAGTAGTGGACCGTCCTACAGAGCCAGTTTGCTAGCATGGGGCAAAAAGTATATATAAATATATGGTCCAGTGTGTTATATTGATTTATTACACATCTGTGTTAAATACTAGATTGTGTTTGATGAATTATACATAATTAAAAATACATAGTTACAAATAACATGAAACAAATCACATTAAAAGACATTTGACACCCACTCAGCTAGGACCAAACGCCAGAGTAAAAATTGTGTCTTAAATGTATATATAGTCTGCGCCTCTCAAATATACAATGGAAGGTTATTGCAGAGGATGGAAGCACCCACGCAAAAACTCGATCCCCTATACGTTAAGCCTAGCTTTTGGGACATCCAAAAGCAAGTTGTTGGTTGACTTTAGTGTTCTAACTGGTGTGTAGTGATGTAAAAGTTCAGCCAAAGCTTTGAAATCAAATAATAAGATCTTAAATCGATCCTGAATTGGACAGGAAGCCAATGAAGAGAGACCAAGACAGGTTTTATATGTTTCCGTTTTCTTCCCGTACCAGTTAAAATGCGACATCTACACTGTTGAATATCGCGATACCAATATTATTTGCAATAAACAGAAATGTAAGTTTATTTAGTTCTGCCTTGCTGCTGCTTTCAGTATTCTGCAAAATTACAGAAAATGTTGTTGAATTTGACTTAAAGTATTTATATATTATTGCATTTGAGGTTAAATTGCAGATTTATTTCCACCATCCTCTGTCTATCATTTTCAAGACCTTTAATAATAAACTACAATAAACTATCGTAAACTGTGCAAAATCTCTATGGTGTCTTTTGGAATATGTAGCAGCCTATCACGATGTCAATTATTAAAATGTTGATTTTAAAATGATTTTATTGACATAAAAATGATAATCAGATCTGCGTCCATAGAAACGACCTGGTATTCAAAGCAGCGGTCTGCTATTTAAAAATAACAGACGGTAGAAAGCAGTATTTGACCAATCAGAATTGAGAATTCGACAGAGCTGTGTAATAAATGAGTATAACATACACTGGCCCAGAACGATGTGAAACCATTACTAGAATGAACAGAAACCTAATAAAACCAATCCATTTAATTTTAGTCAAACACTGTAATTAATAGAACAATTGGTTCAATGTGAAAGGATTACATTATAATTTTCACTGAACAATCATCTCTTCAACACTTGAGTGAAGTTGAATGGATATCTGTAATCTTTTACAATTTCATAAAAGAAACCATGAATCACTTTCTGAACATCCTATCACAGGCCAACAACTACAACACAATTTGTGCGAAAAGATTTTTTTTGTCTGTAAGACAATGAGCCTGAGCTTTCAAAGAAATCTCAAGAACAGTCTCTGCTGTAATTTGGGCCGAATACATTCCTTCATTTGGCAATACTGTTTCTTTCATAGCGAATATCTAAAAGAGGGGGTGTATAATGACCATGAGTGCTGGGTACAGAAGTCACCACATCGGGCTAAATGGGGTAGCAATTAAAATGATTACTATACTGACAATTAAAAAGTATATGAAAAGCCCAGGCAATTATGACTCCTACCTCATTTTCAATCTTGAGCAGTTTCTTCACTGCCACCTCTTTGTCCTGGGAGATCCACCTGGCTCGGTACACACTCCCAAAGCTGCCGCCGCCACAGTTCTCGTAGAAGTGGATGTCATCGAACCTGATTTGCACGAAGGAGGCGCTTGGAGACGACATCTCATTATGACACTCAGCACCAACTATGATGGAAGGAAGGAAATCTGGTTCAACTATGTCCCGTAAGGTAAAACAAACGTACTTCTGCTGTGTAAGACACTTCAAAGAATAGCTTTACTCTAAAACACCACCTTTGAGACTGTGACTGCAGGTTAGACGAGACTCCAACATGATCCAAAAAGGGGCCACTGAGGCTGATTCTGCATGTAGGGATATCCCTGGATTTAGCACCGTCATTTACTGACCATCTCTTTTCCACACCCTCCTCATCATCAGCACCAGCAAGCAATGAGCTCAGGGTCCAGGCTCTGCTTGTATAAGGATGATGGCATGCCTGGTATGCTGTGATCATGCAGCCAAAGTCACACACCATTCCAGCATGGTCTACAGTGTTCGGTACAAGTAAGGCCACAGACAAAGAGTGCAAAACATGGATTTTCTCAGACTGTTGTAAGACAAAAACATAGAGAAAACCTCATATTCTCTAAGGCCATGCTTGGAGTATTTGTATAAACCAGGGTTAGAAATGTAATGCTCCCAAACTGGACTCCACACAGCTTGATTATCACATCATTTTGTTTGTCTGTAAGAGCATAAAAAGCATCTTATAAAGGATATAATTCCATCATTACCGGAAATTGTAGCTCTGTTATTGTTCATAGGTTTTCCATTTTAAAGCAGAGCAATTACAGCTGTTAAAAGGCTGCTACCTGGGTCTTCATCGGGATTGCTATCCAGCCCAGCAGGAAATGCCTTCATTGTCACAAAGGGGGGCCATTGCTTTCTGCTGATTTACGTGTATGTATGCTATACTTAGCCTCACAACAATCTGCTCAGTGGACCAGCCCACAGTAGCCAATTTTCCGTCCACTCAAGAAGCCTGAGTTCCTGGGATATGGTAGCACTCCTGCTCTCCTTCCTGCTTGTTCTCACTTAGTAGCAAACACTGCAACAATAACAGCCTGATAGCCATATGTCAAACCACAGGTAGGTACTGTAATCAAAACCAAATGAAAAATAAACCACACAAAGCCAGCAGATAGTAAGTTGACCTGTCAGCTATTCAACATCCTAACTGTCAGCAGCGTGGTGAAATCTGAGCACAGACACATCCAGATGTTGATATCACAATTTTAAATAGCAACCAAGGGTATTACAGTGCATGGTTAAATAGCCTTATGATCATGCTCTGTGTGGCTTAGGTTATTGGGATAATTTGGATGACTAATGTTACATGGCTTTATAAAGACAAGATGCACCGCAAACATTTCACAACATTCAAAAGCGAAAAAGCTTCAACAATGAAGAGAGTTGAAAATAACCTGCATTTCTATTACTATTACTGTCAGTATTATTATGACTGTACATATTATAATCTCACTTTAACAGAAGCCCCCTAATAAACACTGTGTTATGCCACACACCCAACAGCCTGTTCTTAGACTGTTCTTAAACACATGGATGCCAGTAGGCTACTTTGTGAACAGCCTACTGTATCTAACTTGTACATTTTGACTTTTTTTTTTTTTTACATACCGACATTAAGTGCGAAGTTTTCGTCTTCAGAGTAGCTTGTCGTCGGTGCACGTTACAAACGTTTAGTAAGACGCTCGGAGAAGTTCAGAGTTCCGGTAAATCTCATGTGACGTTATTTCTGTTTCACTCACTCCGCAGTGGTTTTACTGGTTGCACAACTTCAACCAGCAACAGTCAACACTGACTGGACTGGACTCTCACACACTCACAATCCTGATGACAACAGCTCCCCCAGCCGGACCAAAGTGGGACTAACTACAAAGTCCTCCAATGTTGTTGTTTTCCTACACCGACCTGGGACTCTGGTGCTCAACGTGTGGTCCGCTGACCATTCGAGGTCCCCACTAAAATGCTGTAGGTCCCTTAAATGTGGAACAGCACTGGACCTTTTATTCTTCTGTCACATGTTATTGGGTTCATTTTTTGGTTTTAATGTTCCCCTCGTTTTCTTTTTGTATTGTGCATTGTACGTTGATGCTTTGTATGCACTGATTAGCTTAATTGCCTTTCCTAGTTCCTGCTCATTCATAATAAACTTATTTTTTCGTGGAAAGTAATCAATTACATTCACTCAAGTACTGCACTATAGGTACACTTTTGAGGTGTTTTATTACTTTAGTTAAGATAGAATATATTATGTTACTACAATATATTTAAGAGAATATTGCACTTTTTACCCCACTACATTTATTTGTTTATTTTACATTTATTTGACAGCCATACTTAATGTTTACTTCACAGGTTTAGATTTTATATATGTCTACAAAATATCCCCTGACCATTTTATTAGACACACCTACACAAAATTGGTGGATTGTACTATTCTGAAGTTTCAGGCTGAAAGGTAGCATTAGCAGTTAGCGACCGGTTTGCAGTATCTTATTTCAAGCTAGAGAAACATTCGGTACACGTATGTTACTAACCCCTAGTTTCATTTTGCGCTGGAATTGTCCTTTGATGGTCCAGGGTTGGTGCAGGGTGGTGGCTGGGGGTGTGGCCTTGACCAACTGCCACTTTGCTCGTCTAAAAGACATGATGTCTCTCTCTCATGGGTGGGTCATATTCTCTGGGCGACCGAAGCAGAGAAAGGAGAGGTAATGACCTATTTTGACCTCGTAAGGGGCAGGATTCCAGATCGGCCCATCTGAGCATTTATTTTCTCAAAAGCAGAGCAGAATACCCAGTGCTCAGTTTACACCTATCATGTCATTTCTAGCCACTTGGGGAACTCATATTGATGCTAAAAAAAACTCAAAGTAAAATTTTCATGCCATGGAACCTTTAAAGAAGTAAGCTTGTGGCCATGAGATCGCCGGTTCAATCCCCAGACCAACAGAATAAAATCCGGGTGGGTTAGGTAAAAGAGCCGCGCTTGTCCTTGCCTTGTTACCTCTGAGGTGCCCTTGAGCAAGGTGCTTAACCCCAACCGCTCCAGTGGAGCTGCTCAGTGGCCATTAGATCAGCCTGTGGTTTTACCAGGCAGCTTCCAGGTATGAATGTTTAACTGTGTAAATGTGACAGGTTGTCGTTGCAAATGAGAATTTGTTCTCAATTGACTTACCTGGATAAATAAAGGTTAAATACAATACAAAATAAAATACCAAATATACATCAACTGTTAAAGAATGATGTATTGTTAAAGGTTAAGCTTTGCACAGCAAAGTACATAAGTATTTTCTTTAAGTGAATGCACACTAATTTTTTAATGTACTTTTACTTAAGTAAAATGTTGAATGCAGGACATATTTCAGAGTATTTTCACATTGCAGTATTGCTAAGATGAAATTGTTATTGAATTTTAAAAACTATAATTAAGAGGTGAATGCAGTAAATGGGTAACACTGACTTCTGATTGGAGGTTTCTCTCCTTGTGCCCAAAATATTGTGCTCCTCGCCTCTTCATTCCTCTCAGATGACAATATATTGAACAGATTTGTATGAAACTGGGCTCCTAAAATGTTTAGGAGCCGTTATTGCTTGGAAACTTGACAAAAAACTACAAAAGATTATACTATTTTAACCTGGCATGATTATAAACAATGTATCAATGAAATAGCAAAACAAAACAATCATGACTATACGTTGCACAAATACATCGAAAATATTTATTATTTTCAGCACAGAAAAGGTTTTTTTACATTTACTGTATCTCCAAAATACGGAAGAGGATTAGGGCCACTGGTGAAAAATGTATGTGAGTTCTGACTTTTTCCACAGAATTCTGACTTTTTTCTCAGAATTCTGAGATTAAAGTCAAATTTCTCTTTTGTACGGAAGAGGATTAGGGTCACTGGTGAAAAATGACCCTGAGAATAAAGAATAAAGTCAGAATTCTCAGAAAAAAGGAAGAACTCACATACATTTTTCACCAGTGGCCCTATTCTTCTTCCGTACCAAAGAGAAATGTGCTCACACAAAGAAAAGGTAAACCACTCTTTGCATGCTGATACAGTTTACAACACATACAATTTTCACAAACTTAAATATGTATAAATATTGTTTGATACAAAAGATACGAAACAACTGAATATCAGGAATATCAAGACTTTACATTTTTAAAGCATCACATAGTGTTTACATCTGAAATGTTATTCTGATAAATGAGATACCCCACCAAAAATTGTTAATTCCTTTTAATTGTCTCTCTTCTTTGACTTGGAGATGATGGTGCAGCACAGAGTTATGAGAGGTACTTCACCCACCAACAATTACTGCTGTTAAAGCATCACAAATTACTGTAATAAAAGGCTTAACAAGTCATGCGTCTGAAACAATCCCTTATTATCAGTTATGTCATTAGGCCATTCATATGATTGCCTGTGTTGGAGTAAATTCATACCAATGCAAGCGTATGTCATAAAATGAAGCAGCATCAGATTGTAACATTTCTGTCCCTGAGTGGTTTAAGACCTGCGGGGCTCAAGTCCATGAGAGAGCTGAGATAGCGTCCTTTGGTTGTCGATCACGTTGAGTTGACGTACATAAGTCCGAACTTCTGGGTTCTTGCTAGCCAGAGGTGAATCTGGACCTGGTTAAATGAGTGATGGATAAGTAAAAATGTTAAAATGAAATGAATTCCCTGAAAAATCCACAACAAAGAACTGGAGTCTAATTGAAATACATTATTTGTTATCAAACCATTTTGACTATTTATCCCAGTTTTTCTCGCTATGAAATAAAATTTTGGGATGCACACTCACTAAATGGCTGGCTCCTACAGTATCTCACTATCTTCACAGTGTTAGCGATCATCCGCTGAAAACCAAAGAGAAATGATCAGCAACAGATATCAGCAATTTACTGAATAGCAGAAAAAAAAGATTTACACCAACTGCACCAATCTGCACCTTCAGAGCCTCACCATTTTCTCAAAATTGACCAAATAGTCAATAAACGTCTTGTTGCCCTCGTGAGTGAATGTCATGTCTAGAAAAGACCAATTGTTTAGATGATTAAAGCTGTTGAAGAAGCAATTCAACAACAGAACAACCATATAATAAAGGTTAATATGACATTGAATTCAAAATAAAGGATCATCAAATAATTGTAGTAATTGACCTTTGATTAGCAGCGGCATGAAAGGAATGATGGGAGGTTCCAGCTTGGCAACTGTCAGTCGGTACGCCCGGTGGTTCCTGGACGGGTCCTGTGGAAACAATCACACTGTTCTGAGATCTGCCGTCACCGTGTTAAACAGATCCTTCACAGTGCCGTCCGAGGATGACTCTGCTAAACCCAAACTTGACCAGCTGACAGTGGAAGATATGCTGATTTTGGACAGAAAACACAGCAACTCAAAGATGAGTTGCTGACCTTTGTACAAAATGAGTCGTTTCAACTTACCATGAAGTTTTCAAATTCCGAATAAAACTTCTTGAATTTGTTGGGAAGTTTCTGTGAAAACAGATGCCACTAAAGGTTAACTTGCAGTTAGGATAAGAATCGTTTTGACACAGACAGGTACCCACCTCCCAGGTCTGCCTCAATCTGCACACAGCCGGGTTACTCAGTCCCATAATGATAGCAAAGAAGGCATTCAGATTCCTGTACTCTTTGCAGCTTTAAAAGAAAACATGAAAAAGCAGAGTAGTGAATGAACAAAACAGTAAGCTGGATCAAAGAAAAGCAGAATAGACAGCTAAACAAAGTCCACTTACTGGGCTGCAATCTTGATGAACTTTTTTAAAAGCTGCACCCTCTTGTTAAGCTGAGAACACAGACACATCTCTGTGATCACCCAAAACTGAATTTCATTAAACCTCCTCAGGAACAGGTCCAGGTTCACTGTGGTTTTCTTGACATTTTGCCTCCCAAATGTATGGTAGATGAGTTCAAGCTGTTGGACACCAAAGAAAAAAACTTTTGTGAACAAAATAGTGGATCAACTGAAAGTAAACCAAATTAACTTTAAGTTATGCCACCTCTGGTCTCACAGTCATACCTCATGTACACAGTGAAAGAGCTCCCAGTCATAGGAAGTCATGTGGTAAGCCACATCCTTAGAGCTCATTAACTCAAAACCGGCCAACAGACCTGTAGAGGAACCCTCCTGCTCGGGTAGAGGGGTCTAGTAAACAAGAAATAACAGCCTTGTAAATTCGATAATCATGTAATCTACTGCAGGAATTCATGTTTTGCACTCTTAAAAACAAGGATGCAAAGACCATCTACTGATGATATAGGCCAAAATACATTAAAATGAACATGAAATGAGAAGAAGGCACTAAGCTGCATCTAAAAGTAAATACTACAGTTTGACTTTACAATGAAAACATTCGCATCTATATAACAAATCTGCATATTCAATAGGTTGCTTACAAAACGAAAATTGTGGAAATGTACAGTATATCATATGAAAAAGCTCAGTGAGTGTCTTTTATATGATGACAATGTGCTGTGTAATTAGAAATAAACCCACCAAAGAATCCAACTGATCCCTGCGGCTGGCAAACAACCGTCCATTAATGCTAAGAGTGGAGAACACTGAAACATCATTGGGCTTGAAGATGACTTTCTCTGTAGAGCAAAAAAACACAACACAGAGAGTTAAAAAAACATGCATGTAAGATATACTATATATTTATATAATAATATTACATATATATAGTGGCTTGAATAAGTTTACACACCCATGCTAAAGAGGAATAAATACATCTATTGGAAATTGATCTTAATGCCTAAATTCAAAAAATGTAGGAGGACACCAAATTTCTTTGTGAATTAATAATGCATTGTGTGTGTATATTACCTTTGATATAGCTTAATCATCAGGTCAAAACTTTCCACTTTTTATTTGTACAAATACTTTGCACAACATTGACATTCCTTGTCTACAACTGCCTTTTTCAATTTCTAAAATGACTGAACATTGTGGTTGAGGTAGTTGTGAAGTCGCAGACTTTCAAACTAAGAGATGGTTATGGTATTGGACAAAAACTCATACCATGTTGTTATAATATTGTACTATCTGTCCGCTCTCTCATGCTACATTGTACGTAAAAGCTAGTGGCAGTCTTGATTTGTCCTTGCAAAGCTAAAGTTCACTGGTTAGAGATACAGTATATGAGCTGTATGATAATAAACTCCAAGCAAGAGAGCAGCTACAGCTCTCTATCGGTTTACTTGCCTTCGATAAGGAAAGTTCCAGGTCAAGTGTGTACGAGTAAGAGCTGCATTAGAGCCTTCTGGCAGAAACAGTGGAACATCACTACAGTAAGGAGCAGCCACTAACACCAACAGCCTCATGCTGAATGTCATGAAAAAACTGAGCTCAGGTTTTTCCCAAGCTGATTTAAAGGCCATTCTTTAGCACCGACTGTAGCACCCATTTACTGTCCACAAAAGGGAGCTAATTTCTCACTAAATCAGTCATGAATTTATTAGTATATCACCCTGCTTGGGCTCTGCCTGCTGTTGCCGTCTCCAATCATTTGATTAGCATGCAGCTGCCACCACTCTCACCTCCTGTCGAACTGAGGTTGACCAGGAGCAGGTCCTCCGCTGACCCCAGCTTGTCGGCCACAGCACCGATGACCTCCCTTACTGAGGCAGCCACAGGGACACGGATTGTTGTGTAGGTGTGGTCACAGCAGTAGACTTTGAGCAGAACTGGAGGCATGAATCAGAACAAATACGGGACTGTCAGCAAGACGGAAAGAAGGAGTGGTAAAGATTTACTGGAAAGTTGGAGGCAGTTGGATTATTGCAATTCTAAGGGGTCACTGGGTACATCTGACAGGTTGTGGATTGATTCACAAGGGGAAAAACATGTTTAGAAATGTTTCACTAATTTAGCTTTACATGTGAAAGCCTGGATAGTTTTTCCACACACATTGCTTTTTTAAAGATATCATAAGCAAAAACGTTTAGGATTCACTAGGTTTAATGCTTTCTATGTCCAGCAAAGTTCACTGAGAACTGACTTTGGTTAAGCATTTGCAAACAAAACATATTAATGCGTGTGATTGTGCAGGCAAAAGATGCCAAAAAAAACACACCAATGAAGCATTTCCTCTTACTCAGAAATAATTTCCACATTAAAAAAGGAAATATTTTTTGCTTACAGAAGTGGGTGTGTGGTTTTACATGGTAATCAGCATTAGCAGGTAAATGGCAGGAAGCAGCTAAATTTAAAACAAACAGGCGTGAGTGTTCATCTGATGGAGACTTGATGACGTAAAGACATTGCTAAATAAAAATTTCAAATAGTAGATATAATGTAACAGTGACGGACAGCAGTGTGCAGCAACAATTTACTGTTTACGATCCAGAGTCTCGGACAAATTATACATCATACAGGCATGTCCATTACTCACTTTCATCATTGCTCTTGATGGGCTGACGTTTCTGAAGCTTCTCATCCCCCATACTAAACTGACGCAGTAGGACTTTGTGCTGTGACAAGGTTTAACAGATTCAGGCATCGTGACATTTTCCCACAATACGTCACAAAAATATTTCACAAAAAATCTGCACTTAAGCTTTAATTTGAAAGAAAAAAAACGGTATCTTACCTTTTTCTGTGAGACTCTGGCCTCTTCAGTGCTGAATAGTGAAAAAATAAGCAGCAATTAAGCTAAAGTTATGTATGATAGATTTTTTGGTTTTATTTAACCCAGAAAACCTGCCTATTTGTTTATAATACACATATAATGCATACAGGAGGATTACGGTACAAAATGATAAATACAGATTTTGATTTAGGATTAAGATTTATTAATTCACTTACTTTCGCTTTACACTTCTCTCGAGTTCTGTTAATTGATCCCTGAGGTCTGGAATTGCTTTGGCATCATTAGATACAGCCATGAGAAACTCCTGCAAAAAACAACAAGCTCTATATTAAAAGAAGTATTTAGTAAACAAAAGGTAACTTCATTCGGTGTAGTGTCCGGAGTCATATCATAGACACAAATCAAAGAACAAACATGTCAAATGTAGTCAATATCCTTATTGCTCAGGGTAGCCGATAATTAAAAGATAGATTGACAGTCATTGTGCATCCATATCATGTTGTCATTTAATAAGAGTCATTCATATTCTGAATCTCCAAACCAATATTTACATAAATCTGTTTTTATCATTGGACAATTCTCTACTCTGTGTGGTTAGCAGGTGTCCATTAATAACCGGACACCTCCGACGCGGGTGTTTGTTTGCGGTTGTAAGTTCAAAGTAGTAAACTCAAGGTAAAGACAGCAACAGTGAGACACAGTTAAGAAGCTTGGAGTCAGTGTTATGTGTCACCAATATTCAAAACAATCAATAAATGAAAACTCAGTTGACCCCTGGTTATAACAGGGGTCTTTATGTTACTTATATCTACTGTAGATGCTGACCTTTAGGAAAGCCACAGAGGAATCCTCCTCCTGCAGGTGATCTCCATGAACAGCAGCCCACTGCATCACCAGGCGGATCACCCTGCGCTTGTTGTTAAGAGTATAGTCCAGCTTCTCCTGTTCAGAGCCCTGCGAGGCCAGGGCATGGTAGCTGCACAGCTGTTAAAGATCAAAACACTGACAGAAGAGCAGAGTAGGAAGGGTTTCACATGTAACCACATTAAGTAACATAGTGCTGAAAGGATATTGGGCCATCAGCACCGGACATAGTTGACTGTTTGGGATGAAGACACAATGCATGAGCACATAGTCATCTAAGGCTGAGTCTGTCACAAAAAAGAGAGAGAAAGGCTATGTCAAACACCTATGTAAGAGCAGATCAAAAAGTGCCCAGAGCCATCAGGCCTTGATCCTACACCTCTGCAGGCAAATGAAAACCATATGTATCCACACAAGCGAGAGTAATTAGATCAGCTCTGTGATGTGTGGCTAATTATAAATGAGAACAAACAGGTCAGTGCAGAGCAGCAGGCTGAGGACAGAGGAGAGAAGCTCTGAGCTACAGAGAATACTGCACAGAAGAAAACCCTTCACAGTAAATCCTCATCATTCTGATAGATTGTATTAGATACTAATGTACTAATCTGACATGCTGAATATTGCATGCTGAGCAGTACCTGACTCTGTGAATAGAGAATCCAATCGCATCATTTCAAGAAGGTGCTCCAAAATCTTCTCTGGAGTCCCTGACATGACCTTGTATCTGAAGGAACACAGGATAAAACACACCCTTTACTAATCAAGAAACACTGGCTCTTAATGCTCTGTGACACCTCCATGGTCCTTGACTGATTCGTCTTACTTGGACGTGTGTCTGTGGTTGCTTTATTTGATAACAATCCTATTTACAATCACCGGGTTCTCGGCCAGGCTGAAGATTAAGGGGAGCCTGGGCTTAGAGCTGTCAAAGAAGCCAAATTTAAAATGTAGGGGCATCTTCTCTAGGAAGGAGAATCAACACAATCCAGTCTAGGTTGTTTTTGTCACTGCCCAATGTGAGGAGAGTGCAGATTTGAGTTGCACATGCTCAGATGTAAACGGTTTAAGACATAACCGGGAAATTGTGAAATCCATGAAATAATAAAACTTTTCTCATTACAAACAATAACAGAAGATCATTTCAAAAACGTTTTAGCTGTCTAGCTATGATTGTTTGATTGCTAAATTTAGCTCAAAACGCCAATCCAGTGACAGCCTTTGTTGAGTTTGATTGCTATTGGAGCCAGCAGTGAACCAACTTTGTTAATTAGGTACATTTTTACTGTATTGACATTTCAGAAGTCTCTTGTTAGCATTTTATATGCTACTTGTTGATACGTGATGCATGCGCAACTCACAGCTTCACTACACAAAGTGACGCATGCGCAACTCAAATCTGCACTCTCCTCACATTGGGCAGGGTCAGTTTTCATTACTTTAAAACAGCATCACAAGAGGGGCCTGCAGAAGACATGTTGTGTTATCCCCACAGTTTTGAAACTCTCATGTGTGAGGAGCCAAGTTGATTAGAAGGCAACCCCGAACAAGTAATTGTGACTTGTCTTGCCTTTCTTTTCCCCTAGGAGCTTGTGTCATCCTTACTATTACAATTACCATTAATATGTGCAGTGACTGATGCCTTTATTAAGATAACACTCGTTGGCTGCAGTGCAAAGGATTGCTCATCATCCATTTTATAAAGATAAATTTCACCAGTGATGTAACTCTTAAAGTATAAAGTACAGTCAACTGTTCTTTGTTATATTTTGCATTCTAACTGTACAGATGTTCATTTGTTGAATAGAAATACATTTAAGGTTTTAATCTTAGCTATGCTTGAAGTCCCCCTATTAAGCATTTATAAGCAATGTATAAAGAGGTAATAAAGGGTGTATAACACAGTAATGTATTTAGGCGCACGTAAAAGGGCATTTATATTATTATAACTGTGTTTTCCCATGTGGTCGGTAAGTGTTTTGTAGTGCGATATTTTACATGTTGTTATGTTGTTTTTTTTTTTAATCCTGTTTTCCTTTCCTTCTCCACGGTTTTTCCCTGGTCTTGTGTTTGTGTCTTGTTCCTCCCCGGTCTAGTGTTCCCCATGAGTGTCGATATGTTCTGTTTCCTGTTTTATTTTGAAGTCGGGTTTTTGTCTCCTCTTGTCTTTAGTTTTACTTCCTGTGTCTTCCTACTCTTGTGATTTCCTTATGTTTTCCACCTGCTTCCCTGCCCCTCTTGTCACCTGCCTCTCGTTACCTCATAACCTTGTGTATTTAATGTCTGTGCTTCCCTCATCTCTTGTCAGATCGTTCTGGTTCGTCTGCTTGTGTGTACCTTGTCCTGCTGTTTGTTCCCGTTTCTGTTTCTGTTTGGTCCTGTTTCCCAGAGGATTTTTTCCCTGTCTTTGGTTCTTATTTTCTCCTTGCCTTTTTTCCCCCCGGACTTTTTGTATTTTTGCACTTGTTTTTTGGCTTTTTGAATATTTTATTTGTATCACTTTTGGACAATACATTGCTGGACATTTTATCCATTATGTTTGCCTGCCTCTTCTTCCGTTTTGGTCCTCATTCTCCTGCTACACATCACACATGTATTCCACGTTTACATATTGCTTATAAATAGTACATAGGGAAAATATAAGTGTTGTCCTTTTATAACACTTGCCAGACAGAAATTAGTATTTATATGGATCATAAATTGTTCTGTAAAGATCTACAACAGACACACACACACTGCATTTTAATCATTCCTGTAAAGTCTAGTAGATTGGCTTGTGGGTGCTTTTACTTGTAATGGGAGGACGAGGCTCCATGGTTGGAGGTTCGACTGCTGCCAAGACTCTTCTCTAACACCAGAACATCCTGACCGTGCTCTTTCAGACGCACTGTGTTGGCCTCCACGTCCTTCACACAAATACACACAAATACACACACACACAGTGCATATAAGTTATGCATTTTGAACTGTACACTATGAGCAAGAAGCTGTGTGAGTTGGTAGGTTGTGTGTAGTTTTGTCTGAGCCTTGTTTTGTTTTTAATAGATTCTTATCTATCCAGTATCATACGGTAGCAGGTTGGTTAAATCCCTGAACAAGCAGCGGTTTGCTGGAGGAGAGTTCCAGTTTTCCACACAAGTTTTCATCCACAGTTAATTAACATCAAATCAGCATTTTATCTCTAGCTTAAAATGTATTATATAAGTCATTAAAAACATATTTCATATTTAGATGACTAAGCTAATGGGTGCAAAGGTCTGGAGTACTATCTCAAAGGATACATAAAATATCTTTAATGGCTGCATTGCTGGGGTTTTGCCAACAGAGGGCAATAGAGCTTTTTTCTTTTTTTGTTCCAGTAAAAGCATCAAAGACGTACAGAAACTCACCCTTAAAATCCTGTTGAAGTCTTCCTTGTTGACTCTCAGGAAGTGACAGTTGTCCTCTCGCAGGACAATGGAGGCAGCTCGGGGGGCATCGTTGACTAGAGCGAGTTTTCCAAAGTCGTCTCCCTCATGAAGTGTGCAAACAACACCCTGCAAGACACAGCATACTGATCAGTTATTGACCGATGAATCAATACTCTGGTCGGAGCAACATGATCATTTTATTGTTTTTAGAAACGGTGTGAACTCGTATGCCTACTTTTCCATAGATGACAACGTTGACTGAGCCCTTCAAAATAATGTACCATGATGTGCCCTCCTCCCCCTGACTGAACACTAAGAGAGAAAAGAAGATTTTAGGCAGTCTGATATACCCTAAAATTGGGATTTGTTGGATTAATTCTGACTCATAAATGCATTTATTAATTGTTCGGCATTGGCTGTTTAAAAAAATGTCACTTATTTTATCACATTACTTACACACGGTTCCTGCCTTTGCATGAGACTCAAAGATCAGCACTCCTGCCAGTTCTCTCTTCACCTGCAGAGGAGAAAGATTGAACACAAATTGTCTTTAGTGCAACAGGGAGCAACCATAAAGAGTCCAACCATGCCAAATTTGACTCTCCCACTAGTCAATACTGCCAGTGTAAAACAGATTTTCCTCAAATTGAATGCAGGTCAAAATCCATAGAAACCCATGCAGTTTTCAGCAATTCTGACATAACCTGTTTTTAATTTTTTAGTGAATCCTAGCAGCATTGCAAAGGAACAAGGAATAAATGATTTTATCTGCTGAACATGTATTAAAATGTTTAGAAATATGTGATTATCACTAATGGGACGGCTACACAGGTACAGTAGGTGTGTGCAGTTTGCATGCCTGCATCTTTTCCTTCAATCTGCTTTTAAATATGACAATTGTCTAAAGAGTTGAGCTTTTTGTTTTCTGCCACATGAAACAGAAATAAGACAAATTTCTTGACAGTTACAACAGGGGGTCATATGACCACATAAGACAGAAAACTCACAGTGGTGGATAGGTGAGATAAGGCTTTTATATGGAGCAGCTCTTCATAAATGATCTCCAAATCATCTGCTGTTCTTTCAGAGGGACTAAAAAACAGGAAATATGTAAAGAAAATCATGACGTTATCACTGCACTGATTCACTTTATTTAATATTACTAAAGAGATCATTGCTTTATAGCCGTACTGTTTGCTCAGAATCATCCTCATGTGGGCGTCAGGTCCAATCTGTGAGAGAAGAAGCAGAGTGTCCTGCAGCTCCTCTTGGCTTTCTTTCCTCTCCTCCTCGTCGGGTAAACTAGCATCCTCCTGCTCGTCATCCAGGAAGCGGTAGAAAAGGTACTTGTCCTGGAAGCTCAGCTCCTGGTCCACTGCGTCACAACAACAAAGACAGCAGGTTTTAAATTTATTTAGAAATCACTGCTTTGCATGTCCATGTGGTGCAGACACAGACATCACACAGAGTCTCACCATGGTTGAGAACACCTTCTTCCAGCAGCACCTGCCACATGCCCACAGCCTGAATACGAGAGTGGATGCATGAGCTCTGCTGCATTTGCCAGTCAACCAACTCTGTCCCCACGCAACACTGCCTGAGAAAGACAGGAAAAGTCTACATAAGAGCTTATACAAGGCTGAGCAGCAGTTATATATTTTATAAAATGTTTTGTCTGAATTTATTAATTGAATCTCCCTGTTCTTTGTTTTTTTTGTTTCTGTTGTTTTACTAAACTGCTAAACAGTCAGGAGGTTAAATAAGATGGATAAGGTGTTGAATTTCATTGTTGATTTTATATTTGTATTTTTGTATTTTCAGATTTTTTTCATGTGCGTGAATGGATTGTTTGGATTGTAGCTTGCCTCACATTGTCCCTTGAGAGACTAATACAGTATTTCGAATCTAATTGAATTGAATGTTGCAATCTCCCTAAATGCCAACTAACCTGTATGTCTTCAAATGGTACTTTCTGTCTCTGATCATGTGAGGCGCCCTGGAGAGGATGGCGTTACGGAGAATCTTCCCCGCATGCAGGATCTTCTCAGACGGGACCTGCACAGTAGAACTCAAGTTAAAGCTCGGCACAGGAGTGTCCCACTGAGTACCAGCCACATAAACAGGTAATGATCAGCCCCTACATTCAGTAGGTTGATTTTGTTTAATACCTGAGAAATGCATTTAAGGTGAGATTTGGCTGGACTTTCAATGAATGACTTCTGCAAAATAAAATGAAAAAAATATAAGGGCAATTTAAATAAAACACAACATTTATGACAATCAAACTGAGGTTCAACATCACAGGAATCAGATGAGATTTAAAGCTGTTGTGGGAAACAACGGTCCAGTAATTGCTAATAAAAGACATCAGGAAAACAACAACATGCCAGACAAGTCAAGTGTTTTTCTTCTCACAGGATGTCATCTTCAATGACTTAAGCTGTCAACTTTAATTGTACGTATAGCTTTCTATAGTGTGTTACCAGACTCTTGACTGATTCATTCAGTTGCTTAAATTGGACACAGATATTGTCAATTACTGTATGAAAATGTGTTTTTGTTTATTTTTTCCCCCACTTGGGCCATGGGGTGGGCTGCAGGGCTGTGACATTTAAAGTGCACTCTGCATGCTTTGGAGAGCAGCATAACTCGTGCATTTATGTGGAGGCATTAAAGTTCATGATTAATTTACAAGAAAATTTGTCCACTCAGTACCCAAAGAAGCCGGGCTTTCATACTTATTATTTATAGCATATGTTAAAGCAAATTAGAGCTGTTTGTGTGTTACATAAAAATAAAACAAGCTATTTTTAAATAATCTTGTGGCCATGTTGTGACTAAACTCTATGTAGGAACAAAGCACAGGGCACCATAAATCAGCCGTAGTACAACGTTATCAAGACATTGGTCAGGAAACGACAACAGGAGAAAGCTGGGACAGGAACTGTTGTGGATGGAGACAAAAACCCCAGTCTTATTGTTTATATTTAGACCAACTTTAAACAAACTTCACATTCCACGTTCTTTTCCATCCTCTGTTAGAGAGATGAGTAACGGTAAAGGATGCCATTACATCAGGCAAAAAAAAAAGCACAGAATGAGTTATAGCCTATAGGTTTAAATGTCAAACCATGTAAAGTGAAGACAAGAACAAGGCCAAAAACCAGTATCATCTCACTTTCTGTCTCTCTCCATCTCATAACAATAAGTCAAACAAATATTTCAGTTAAACTACCTTGTTCGGAAGTTTGGAGACTGAAACCAATGAGTTGTCACATATGTTCTCTTTTTCCAGCATTCCTTGAAGGAGAAAACAGAGACTATATTAATGAATGGAATTAAGATGTGTGACAAACAAAGATCACAGAGAAGAAAGTCCTAGACTCCAACCAGAGGAAATGTAGTACCGAGACTCTGCAGGTCCAGGTGTTGTTGAAAAAGTAGAAAGCCACTTAATCCTTGAAATTAGATTTTAAAAGTAGGCAAAGTAAATAATGTTCTATATTTACTTTGCCTTCTTTTAAAATAAAAAAATACACAAAGCACTGTATATATAAACTTATAGTTGTACTTTGTAAGTCTTTAAAACAATAAAATAAATGCAAAATACCACAAATTAACTAAAAAAAGCATAAAATACTTTATAATCTTTATCTTAATGGGATTTTTAACAAATTAAGTGGTTGTGGTCCTCATTTTCCTCTTATATTTCTATGCAAAGTAAATAGATTCTTCTGTAGAGCCACTCTTTGGAACGTCGGATCAACTGTTTCTGGTGTGAACCCGCGGCTGCTGCGTTAACGACTAACCCTCTAAATATGTGTGCACGCTTTACCAACTGAGGTAACCTGGCGCCCTTCAATAACTGTTCTGACATCATTAATAATTTAGGCTTTCATGTGCTTACATTTTAGAGAAATCTACACTGAAAATTTTTTGAATAAACATTTCTTCTTAAATAAACACGCCATTAGACATTATTACTCAAATCTTTACTGTATGGTCAGTAAAGTGATGTAAATGAGGATATATCACAGTCCTGCAGAAAGTTTGTTGGCTGTAGTTATTTTTCAGTGTTAGGAGCTTTAATCTTGTACAGTTAACAATTAGCATAATCAGTCAGAAATGCTCAGTCATAACAGAAGGGAAAAACTCTAATAATGTAATATTATGGCTATACATCCAGGAATAAAGCTTAAGCAACTTGGTTCACAATGCTTTGTGTGACTCCTGGCTATTTTACATTCCTGATGATTTTTATAAATGTGTGTAAAAGTTTTTTGTTTGTTGCAAAATGCTTTTTAGCATGTAGATCAAATAACAAAATTCAATACAATAAATTGACAAGTTTTTTAGTACAAGGACAGACTCATTCAGCAATAGTCACCATTGCTGGTGAAAGTTTGCTTGTATCAGAAACAAGTACAACTGGATGTACAAACCACAGTAACAAGTACAGGCTTTCCCGAGTCTTAAATAGTTCAATAAATTGAAACAAATTACTAATTTGAATCACAGTTGATGAGGACTCTGTGATTGCCGTCCTCCTACATGACAATGAAAACAGCCACGGCCCTGTAGTTGATGAATTTGTAGATTGGTGTGAAAACTGTCCAAGTTTCATTTTGACAAGTCTCTCATGATTCTGTTCTACAGATCTTATATTGAATCTGTCCTGACCATCTCCCTTCTCTGTTGGTTCTGAAATCTTAACATCAAGTTAAAAACTGCACTAAACCAAGTTGTGAAGATGAGCAACAACATATTGGGTGTCCAACAGTTAGTGGTGGTCAAATGAAGGTTTGCGAACCACTGGCTTTCATTTCTGAGCTCACTAGATGGTGTGACACTGAATTGCCATTCCTTTAACCTTTTTCTTTGAACCATTTAGCCAGCTCAGAAAATAAAGACAGTGGTTTGCGAAGCTACATTTGACGATCACTACCAACAGTGCAAATTATCACCTGTTCCATGGACAGATGGTGTTCGTTGTTTCAAGCCCCCAACGTCACCTTCCAGACAACGCTGCCTGAAAGTCACTAGGATTAGGCAATGATTAGGGTTATGGTTAGATTAGGGTTAAAACACAACGCCCGGGATGGGCGCTGCTAGGGGCACAGGCACAGGCGCAAGGGGACCATTGGTGTGATTAAAATACTTCAAAACCTCCTTCAAAAAACAAGTTGTGTTATTCTTATTGTTAGGGTTAAGGTTAGGGTTAGGTGCCTTGAAGTTAACGGCGCAGCGCTGCTTGGAAGTTGATGTTGGGGCTTCAAACTCCATTGAGTTGGACAGATACTCAGGAAAGCTAATGCTATTTGCTCTGACAGTGCCCGCCCATTATTTCCTGATTTCAGTCCTTGCCGTCTGGCTCCCATCTGAGATGTCTATCTGTAAGGAGTAACAGGTACAAATACTGCTTTTTACTGCAGCTTGTATGTATTTATACTTCCTGCACACCTAATTGCTATCTGGGACACTAATAAAGTTGAAGTTGACTTATACTGGTCATTTTACAAAGCAATGACAAACATTTTCTATGTTGTAATTTATGGATGACAACGTTAAACCTGCAACAACACATTTTTGGTCCCTTTTGTTGCTAATTTACACATCCAGCAGTTAGCGAGCAACGTTATCGTCTGTTTGGATTCATGTTTCTGTCCACCTGATGAATGTAAGTCCAACATTCACCCTCTTTTTTGCTCAATTTTTGGTCTCCACCGACTCCTGCAGGAAATGTCTGTCAATTTAGGTGCTAAATGCTCCACTATATTCACCAGTTTGTAGCTAATTGAGTGCTGATAATTCTCTGTAGGTTATCACATTGTTTTTGTATGGAATCTATACTTGTTTATTACTTTTTTTTAGAAGTTAACACAGTTGTACAAAATTGTATTTATTTAAGATAAGATTTAAGATATAAAAAATTAAATTGAATTTGTTGGTAAAAGATCAGATCTAGGTAGAATATGTTCAGCGTGTTTTTTTTAGTGAACAATAGTGGAATAAGTTGTGCTCAGGTAGAGTGGTACTGAATGCATGACTGAGTGAAAAAATGCTGACTTTAAAAGCTCTACCTGTTTGCAACAAAGTGCTGTAGAAGAACAGCATTGTTTTAACAAAGAAAACTCTTTAAAATATGTTTAATTCATGTGAGTAGAGTTACATAACAACTAAGTTACTGTAGATGTTTTCTACAGGAGAGTGCATCAGCCTCCAGCTGTTTGATGCTTGTGTGACTTCTGTGTTGGTGTATGCATGCATTGAGTACATACTGTAAATCCCCTAAGTACTCCACTGTATACTGCAAAAGAAATACTCAGGGCCCTGCTTTTCCAGTGCTGCTACACAGCAGGTTAAATACTACAGCAGACACATCAACTTTTAAAAGCAGCCCAAAAGGCTACAGTAGTCAACAAAATCCTCTTTGAGTCGAACATAATCCAGAGAAACATTTTCTGCCAAATGTGTCGTTAATTTATGAACTCCTAAAAAAATACATTATAACATACTGTAGTAGTGAACCCTCTGGCAGTGAGCCAGCCGACTCTATGGATTTTCTCACTGCTGTTTATCATTTTTATAGTACATGACTTTGAAGAAGGTAAGTGGTCTGTTTAAGCAAAGTTATTATTGAGTTAACTAACAACAGAAAAGCATAAATAAAAGTATCAGCCTTTATCACAATGTAAGAAGATGGACAGTTGGACAGTAAGGGGATTAGGACAAAAGTAATACATATTGTACAAATAAGATGATCTATGTTATATTACCTAAAGATTGTAAAATCTCATTATATAAACAAAATCAAAGTTACTTTAGGGAATATTTAGAAAGTAAAATGACACCATTTTGCTGTGAACAGTGTTCTACATCTTGATAAAGGCATCAAAGACAATCTGCATAAAATCTGCATACTCTTATTTCTCTTATCTGTACCTTTAAATCTCATGTAACTGGCATGAGAGCAGCTGAAAATAAACCAAATGCACCTCTGTATCTGTTTCTAATTTAATTCAAAGTTCCAAAAATGCTTTTGAATCTTTCACGGTCTGTCCTGTGTGAAGGTGAATATGACAACAACAAAAACTGACAAATGTAGGAAGAAAATGCGTGATTGCTGAGCCTAAACCACAAAATGTAAAGAGTCATTAAGGGCTACTTACTGTCACCACTACATCCGCTGTCCATCACACCATAGGGTGGGGAGAGCAGGCCAGCCATGCACTTATGATATTTCTATGAAAATCGGAAAATACAAGGACAAATCAGTTATAGCAGTCAATAGCTTACAATAAATTATCAATTTTACAGAAATGTGTAATATGATTGCAGCGCATTACGTGTCAATAAGCAGTTTTATAATTGGGTAAAGAAAGCTTTGTCCTTGTGTCTCATCACTTTATCAACTTGTCCATGGGAGGCCAAGGTAATGTCCTATTGCCAAGTGTGTGTGGTAATGTCACTTAACAGCTGCCTTTCACAGTTTATACTCTGGATAAATACTGAGAATTTAGCCTAAGATCTCGCCTTTTTTATTAAACCACTCACACACAGGTCTACGGGGCAGGATCGCCATTACTGAAGACATACTCAGATCATTATACTTTTCTATAAATTTCATGTTTTTGTTTGTTAGTGAACAGAGGTCAATTTAACCGTAGCTGAAGAGACGTAAAAGCATTTCAAAAAGCTGGATTAGCATTTGATAGCTAACAAAATATATGGAAAATATTTAAATTTTGCAAACTGAGGTTTACCATTTAGTTATTATCATCTAATGGTGATTTCTATTCTGCTGTGAATTCTTTCTCTCTTACAGAAAGTACTTACTTTTAATGTAATATGGATCCCCTGGGTCTGAAATAAAGTTTATCTGCATCTCTTAAGTCTGTATTTTCTATCTGATTTATAAATAAATTGTCTAGTAGACTCAAGGTTCAAGATTCATTTTTGGAAAAAGACAACCAAAAATTGATTGTGTGGCAAAGCAACTAGGTTCTGAGTCGATAAAAAGTTGATTGAGGACCACTTGGTGACCAACCAGTTCTCTCTACCTCCCCATCATCCGGTCATAGGAGATTGGACAAAAGCTAGAACTATAGAGCCATTTGTTACTGGATGTGTAATCTACTCTCAGAGGTCATGTTTTAAATTCAATACTACCCCCTTAGGTCAGTTAATCACTTTAGCAACCCTTAAGGGGCACACGGCTTTGTACCTCAATTAAGAAGCAGTTTAGGAACATCTCAGTGACCTCAGTTTAAAATATGTCTTTTGTGAAGCCGTGTTTGTACACATGCAAACAGATTTGTATATTCAAAGTTGATCAACAGAACTGAAGCCTCCAGAGTCACTTCAACATGCCTATCTTTGTTGACAATTAAAGGATTAGGGAGGAGCACTTAAACTGAGCAGCACATGAAAAATGAACTCAACCCCTCTGAGCCAATAAAGCCATGCTCCCTGAGGGGTTAAATACAACATGCAGGGTGGCTGTGGTTTTAGAGGAGGCTTTAAGTCCATTATCAGGTGTGCAAAAAAGCACTTTGTTTCTATTAGTAATAATGTCTCTGACTCTAATGACACACTTTGCATTTGTTTCTTTTACAACCTCCAGCATGTCATTGAGTCACTGACCTTTCTGGTGTGATTTCATTTTTCATTTTATTAACAAATTATATCTTAGATGAAACCATTATTCATTCAATCTATTAATCACTCCAAAGAATTTTCAACAATTTTGATGATCAATTTATTCTATGCCAATTTACTTCCCCTTATAACGTATGACAATAATACTGACAGAGATGTCCCTTCTCAGCTATTGTCTCCAGTAGTAGAGGAAAGGCAGACCTGTAGCTAAATGCTTTATTGGATCACGCTGATGTTGCTTCACATCAGCATTTACTGACAAATGGACAGTCAATAATCATAAGGGACAAACAAACTCCACTGGGACTCACTGAAAGCTCTTAACAGAGCGTCCACTTTTGTTTAAGCGGTGCACGGATACACCTTAAGGCGTGTTGGACTGGGTCAAATAATCTGGCATGATCTGACATCCAGACAGCAAGCACATGGGTGTATTCAGGCAGCTTACAGTGTCTGATTCAGTCTCTTACAAATTATTTAGTTACTTCTATAAACTGATTCCATTACGCTGGAGAAGATTTTTATCTGTTTCTTTAAGCCGGTTTACTCTGAAACACTGAGATGTTTTACAAACATTTCCACAATAAGGAGTCTAAATCCCATTACATCCATGACTTCCCCAAAGGCAGCCTAAAAGGCCCTTTTGAAATGAAATCCATCACTACCAGAGAGCAGAAACATCAACTTATATTTTCCTCATTTGTAGTAGATCTCCCAAGTTAGAAAGCCAAACATCTTTTAGATATTTAGTGGCGTAGCTCAAAGAATATGACTGACAGATACAAGTGATACACAACAACTAAAGAATTATGTTAAATGCGATCAACTATTAACAAGTGCACAAGCTCTTTCTTAATGTTTTAGAACCCAGCTTTTAATAATGCATTTACGTTTGTAAAAGTAGATAAGAATGCTTGTCCTTGGGACCGCAATGTCTCATGAACACATTGAGGGAATCTCTTCAAATTTGGTACAAACGTCCACTTGGGCTTAAGGATGAACTGATACGATTTTGGAGGTCAAAGGTCAAAGTCACTATGTGAACTCACAAAACACAATTTTCTTAAGAATTCCTACACCTTATTATGACAACATTTCACACACATGTCTAATATGATAAAATTATGAAGTGATGACATTTGTCACGTGCTGCCATTTTGACAATGTGTGCCAAGCGTCCATGTTTCACCAAGAAATACACTTAATACCTTTTATATGTGTTATATAAGTCTGGACAGACATGGATATAAACTGCAACTTTACTGGTTGGCAGAGGCATACAGTGCTTTATAGCGGTGATTCTGGTATGATATTCCTTTAAATTTGACAAAATGCTGTTTAAAAAACCTTTTCACACTGTTTAAATAAGTAATATTTGATATACTTGAGTAATATTCAGGTAAATGCAGCGTAAAACATCTCTGAGTCATTTGAGCATATGATACACAGCTTTCATCTTTACATGAAAGGGAGGTTTACAAATGTCTGCAATAACAGATGTGCCGTTCTGTATTCCTCCAGTGAAGCTTGGTTTTTGCTCATCTGCTCTCATACACTGACTTCACTGTTCACAGGAGCAGGACAGCTCTTACATATCCCTTAATCCTGACTTCTACTTATGGTTAGTTTTTCCCTTTTCACCTTGTGAGTTAAAACAGTGTAAATATTGTCAAAATAGAGTGATTCTATATCTCTATCTGACGGAATAGCTATGTTTTAAAGAGTTCACTGATACATTGAGTCTTAAAGTCACAACAACATATCAATGAAGATATTGAAGTCATATCAGTGCAGTTCAAGCTTCTCCTCTGTCTTTCACGCTTGAGCACGTGATTGCATTGTGAGCATCAATGTGCATGAATGCACATCTGTATTATAAATATACTTCACGCCAGATTACATAACCCATATAGGGAAATTGTTCTCAAAGCAGTCACTGATTATTCTAAACTGTCACCAGCACACTTCAGGCCATCTCGGGGGAACAATTGGGAGGAAAACCCCTCCTAAGAGTTTCTCTTCTCTTCTGCTTTGTTAGATTTCCTCCCAAACAGAAACAGTTACAATATGAATTCTAAAATGTCATGATTTTAGTAGGAATGTAAATTCTGAACTTTGATTTGACATTTGGATGGCAAATTCTGAATTCTTTCCAGAATTCCAGATCGTGTGCACACCAGCAAGAACAATTCTGTACACATTTCCATCCAGCATTGTTTCACTTTTACTATATATTATACAGTGTTTCTCATGCAGCAAATGCTTTGAATTGTTAAAAAGTTTGGCATAGATTACCTAAAGAATGCTACCAGCGTCCCATGCAGCCTATAATTGTTGTTAATGACTGGAAGATCCTCCACACCCTCTTAATCCAGACGTAAAGCAACACCCCAAAGATACTGATCCAGTTGTTAAGAGTCATGAGTTAGATGGAGCGTGGTCCAGCAGCTCTGTCACCACAGCAGCAGACTGTGTCAGCCCAGCAGAGTGCCAGTCAGCCACTGACTTCTTCTGAGCAGCAGTTGCTAGGTGATAACTCAACTCCAGTCACTGAGCACTAGGGTCTCTCTCTCTCTCTCTCTCTCTCTCTCTCTCTCTCTCTCTCTCTATCTCTCTCTCTTGCTTTTTCTCTCGCTCTCTGTCTTTCTCATGATCAGAGTAGTTGCTCATTTTCCGCTTGACCACCTTCACAAGTTGTAAGAGTTAAAATCTGAAATATCAAAACAATTATTGCAACAATGTCTCTGCTGTTTTCGTCAACTTATAACCCCTCAAGAGGACATTTTTACTCCTTGGAAATAACGGTAGAATTCAGTTTAACGTGTGTAAGTTTCTTTGTGCATCCAATCCAACTCGAAGATGTACGGACAGTTGCATCCAGTATCCTGTTCCTATCGCTGAGCTCCTTCCTCTAAGGACACATGCCAGATGGCGTCTTATCTTTGACCTTGTTACTTATCAAAGTCCCAAGACAGCTGCATTGAACTCCCTGAGTGTTTTCCAACATATCCAAGATTAAGTTTTCAATGTGCTATATTATTTGTCTGATTTTAAGGATGCTTTAATTCATAATTGATGTGGTTATTGTCTCGGCTGTTTGAGAATTAGTTGTTGCTGCTTTAGTATAAAGATGTTGTTTTTCTATTGTCAACATGATGCCTGACAAAGGTCCATATTGAAATGTTGAATCTCTAATAAAATGGAGTGTGAAGGAATGCAACCCTTTCTTTTAAAGTAAAAATAAGTGAACATTCCTGGAGAATAAAATAAACAAATCACACTCACACAAATAAATTGCACAAGCAGCTTCATCAGCTCTAGCCATAGCTTCGTGTTTGTGAATGACAGTGCTGATAAAGGTTGTAACAATGAATATGATAATAGAAAATACTTGATGAAGGCTCATAAAATGCTTTTTTGATTAAGTATATTTGAACAAAATGTCTTTCTTTCTTTCTTTCCATAGGTGGCAAGCAGTCATGTTTTATGCCTCAAGGAGAATAACAATATAAATGTGTACATGGCATTTGGTGTTTACTTTTATTTAATTGTTTTAAATAAATTAAATACATTGTTTTAAATAAATTAAATACATTTTTTGTTATTTCTTCATCTACAGTATATCTCCATTTATCACATTACGAAAAGGTGAAAACATTAAAAAAGTGACACATCAGTAAATTGCCATCTCACTGATTTTGAAGAAGGGATGTACTGTAACTAATAAACAGAGAGGTGGGGCTGAGCAGATGTAAGTGTGTGTCACTGAATCACCATGGCAAATATGTCACTTTACACCCCGAACCGACAGTAAAGACTGCAGCTTAGTTGTAATTTCCGTAAAATTGCATGTGATAGGAAATAATGTCTTATTTTAGAGCTGACCATGGTCATCCTGAATTTGGTGGAATAAAGGCTTGTATTGAACAGGCACACATTTAAGACAAGGCAATTTCACAAAATGTATTTTGAACGTCTATATAATGGACTGAGGCAGAAAATATTTTCCTTCTTTACTTCCCATGCCAGTGACAAATTTGACTTGACATTTTAAATTGATTTAATGTTTGTTTTGGTTGGAATTCAGTTTAGCCAGCGCCTCCGTGCTGTGGTTTAACTTGATGTGCAAACGCATAAACAATGCAATGATATGAAAGATGAAAGCTGAGAGAAATCTAGTTTGTGTGCCAGCTTAATGATTTTAGTTTAGCATTGTTCTTTCTACAGTAAACACAGTATTCTGCACTACAGAAATTGAGCTGATAATAAAAATCTGAATGGTCAGTTGCAGTTGCACATGTTTTATTTTCCAGGTTGGAGTTCAGATTTGGGGCTTTTAATGATGTAACTACTCTGTGAACAGAGATAAGGAAATAAAAACAGAAATGTTTTGATAAAATCTTCCTGCTCTTTCCATGCAAATATCCTTTGTGCGCTTGGAAGGACTCCAGCCCTGGATGTGGTATTCTACTTAGATGCTGCATCACCAGAGGATCCATGTGGCCTCTTTTATCCAACCCCCCTCCATCCAATCCTCAGACACCAGAGGGCATGCTGCGTCCCTGCCACTTCCTGTTCATCAGCCTTCTCCACTGGCTGCCCACCAGGCTTCTTCTATGGACTGATGACACACCAACCCCACCCACCCATTCTCTATGCTCAGCACCCAACAGATACGCCTCCAGCTCAAACATGCATGGAAAAATGCATGCATAAATGTGACTCTATCTACAGGTACAGTATGTGTACATACCTTTCTAACGTGTAATTTGTCACATCTGACATTCAAAATATTCATGCTTCCAAATAATGAAAGCAGGTCAATTCAGGCCACATGCAGGCTGACATGACTGTACGACAGCTGTCTTATGGCCCTTTGAACAAAAATCACAATTGTGTTGTTTCAATCACAGTGCCCATCGGAAGCAGGATACAAAGAGAAAATTGATGATCAGGCCATCTAAGCTTCGGCCAGCGGGGCCGTGTGTGCTGAGCTTGGCTCATGTCTGCTCTGTTAAACAAACAGCACGGGGCTGCTCGCTCCCAGTTGTTGTAGCAGTCAGCAGCATAAGAAAATAAAGGTTTAAGTTGCATACATGAGTACCCATAGACACTAATACGTGAAATGAATTTGCCACGTGTACTCGTCATACACTATAGTCACATTTAAGAACCATTGAACCCCAAATACGTATCCACAATTCCATTAAACTATTAAGAGAGGATTGGAGATATACACTGATTAATTGACATGGACTATCATGATTACATAAAAATATCTACTGGCTCTTCATAGGGCAATGCTTTGCTCACTCCAGCACAGTTTTGTAGGAGTGCTCGGCCACAGGAGGACAGATCTGTGTGGGAGGAAGAGGAGGAAGTGTGTTACTTTGTTTCAGGGCTTCCTTATCAGCTTAAAGCAGGGTAGATGGTACCTTTCCTTTAACATCACTCCTTTGCAATCAGCTGGCATCAATCAATTGAGTATTTCTCTGTTCAACCTGGTTTTCAGGGCTATACGCAATAAGACCACTGATCTCAGCTTATGGTTTTTTATTGCACAACTAAATGTATTTAAGAATACATTTAGCCTTTGTGAACAGAACAGATGAACAAACTTCATTTATTTGAACAGCTACTTGGACACTCAGGGAAGTTGAAGGGAGTTTGTCACCACAGTGCATCAGAACTGGCAGATAAAATCTGAAGTCTGATGCCACCAGTAACAAGATACAACATAAGAATCTCTGCATTGCGGCAATACGGAGGGAATATATAAGCACAGTGCTAGGCAGAATAATTTTGTGAAACTGTTGTAGTAACAACACATGTAATGATTATCTGTCAACAAGCTGATAATGTGAATGTTGACTCAAAAGCCCTATATTTACAGCTTGGCCGACTTGCAAGGCAAAGCCAGCTAAGCACAACAGAAGATCAATCCATGCTGATGCTGTAAATAGTTGCTGTAAATAGTTGTAATGGTTTTTGGGAGAAGTACATCTGGAAACAGCATGGAGTGAATATCTCATTTGGAATACCTGGACTGTAGGAGTGATGAAACTGTTTTAAAAAGGAAACACATGTTATCCTACTCTGCTTGGAATCATGTTTTTTTCCACAACAAAGTTAAATTACCATGTACATCTACTCCTTCTCCCTTATTGAAAAGTCCAGAATGTATGAGTATTTACGTTGTTTATATTTTTTACTGCTGGACAAATGATGTCTGCTACTTAGCGGAAAGTTCCGTTATCAGTGTATGTGCACTGGATATTTCTGGTTTCCATGTGAGACTTCTATAAGATGCATATCATGATTGATGACCATGATCAGCTCACAAACTAGTTGTGATCTCACAAAAACCTGCTCATTTGTACATGTCTTTGACTTAAATTCAAGATGAGCACAAAGAAACTTTCCACCTCCTACAAATGAATGTAAAAACTTTGGGTCAAACACTGCACATACATTTTTTTTGCCCAGCGAAGCATAAACATCCAAGCAAAGTAACTTCGCAGTGTATCATCACATCACAAAACAACCTAGACCAGAGAGATCCAAGGACAAAATCCAACAATGTGGGCGTAGAAAAAGCAATAAAATCTCATCTGAAACACACCTTGCTGAAGAGGTTTCCTGAGGGCAGAGGTGAAACATGTAGCGTAATAGTACTTCCACGTGATCCTTACCACACATCCAAACAGTGTTAAGTATCCGGTCACACTGCTGCTGGACAGCACACTGACACAGACACATAGCCCATAATCTAACAGCCCCTTATGCCCTTCGGTCCCAGAGGAAATGGGCTGCCTCTCTCTGTAAACCAGCCCATTGCAGTGGCTCCAGCAGAGGGGGAGCTGAGAGAGGAGAGGGGCTTCTACACAGCATGACTCCTAACAGCTAACATGCAGGAGATGGAGGGATTAGTGTTACATGGTGACCAACCATAAACAATACTTTTTGTCTTTGGTATCCTTGTGACAAGATACTAAAGAGTAAATATTTCCCAGAGTGATAGTGACAGTCACAATCAATCTTGCAAATATTTAAAGTATGTTGAATTTCATGTTTGTCCTGACACAGTGAGATATACTTCTATTTTTATCATTTTGTGTTATCTGAATAGTTGGTCTCAGTTTATAGACACAGACCAACATATAGTGTATTTCTCCTCAGCACAGCACTTCCATCTAGTGGTCAAATAGGGTAAACCTTTTACACCCTGATAAACCCCTTATTTTGTGGAATGCTTACACACAAACTTGGGAGCAGAAGGTTACAGTATAATATAGCATAATGTAGCAGCTGTCGCTATGGTCCCGCTACACGTTCTGCGAAGCCATGTTCATCCTGCTACGTTCTGCTGTGCCCGGCCACGTCCTGCTGTGCCTTGTAATGCCGCACAGCGCCCTGCTTTGCCATGAACTACTACAAAGAACTACTACAAACTTTTTTGTAACTGCTATTGCCACTCTTCATCCTAAGCCCAACCGGCCCGTCAGACACCGCCTACCAAGAGCCTGTCTGTCCAAGGTTTCTGCCTAAAAGGAAGTTTTTCCCCGCCACTGTCGCACTGTTGCTTGCTCTGGAGGAAACTACTAGAACTGTTGGGTCCTTGTAAATTCTGGAGTGTGGTCTAGACCTACTCTATCTGTAAAGTGTCTCGAGATAACTCTTCTTATTAATTGATACTGTAAATCAAATTGAATTGAATAAACTTGAATGTTGTAATATTGTAAATAATATAAAATATTCCTGCAGGGGGGCCAACAACATATTCACAATCAAACCTCCACTAATTCACAAGACATTGTATCTATACACCAACTACGATTTGGCTTGTGCCACATTTAACATTTAAATTCCAACAAGAACAAACTAAAACAAGTGGCTGTTCCCTGGCTCACAGCAGCCCCCTCAGTAGTTCAGAAATTAAAGAACGAATGATGATGCATGCTGCCTTTAGGCATCCCACTCAGCTGTTAAGGATCAGCTTAATGTCTGCAATCAATGACTTAAACATTTTTTTTAAATCACATTTTTACTGTAAATAGCCTTATATCACTTGTTACTGTGGGTGATTCTACAAATAGGATTCCTGTTTCATTACAACCTCATAATCAGGCGGAATTTTGTTTTCACCTCGACATTATTTGAATTGTTAAAAAGGAGGGGTGTCAATAGGGATTCAAGGATCTGAAAATGTAGTTAAATGCATCCTCTGCATTTTTGTTTTAAGAAATGTGGGTCCTTTATGTTCTTAACATTGACTAATTAGTGTGAAGGTAGTCTCATGTTTACACTTGTGTTTCATCTATTTCATGAATTTGAATGAAAAACATTTTTTTTTGTTTTGAGGATACTTGTGTTTTATCTATTTAACTGATTTTGTGTAAAGCACTTTAAATTGCCCTGTTGCTGAAATGTGCTATGCAAATAAAGCTGCCTTGCCCAGCCTATGTAATGTCTCTAATCTTGGTCCTGTGAGTAAAAGATAAAAAAGTCAAACTAAAGAATGACAAAAAACAAACATGTTTAGACATATTTTTCTAGCAGCCCGTCCAGATCACTTGATACAAGCACTTACCTTGAGTTATTCTGTGTATGTGTCACAAACTGCAATGGAGCCAGAGAATGTCTGTGGCATGATACAAGTACAGATGGAGCAGACAGAGGTACTCACCTCCCACAGAGACCTGAACTCCCTCTGCTCAATGCGTAGGAGCTCACTGAATTCCTGTGTGACAATGGTGGCATGCCGGGGGGTGTTATCCAGAATTGACTCCCCAAATGCTGTCCCAGTGCCCAGCGTGCATATAGTATCAGCATGCTGTAACAGAAACAGAGATGTTGCTCCACATGGATCATTCCTACATAGAGATTTAAAAAAATTGTAAAACGCTAATGTAATGTCCTTATTCTGCTGGGGGAAAAAAAGACATTTGTGTGTTGCACTTGAGGAACACTGATCAGATCACTTTTGTAGGCTACAGGCAATCACCTGAACAATTGTGTTAGATAGATGGATACACTTCAATCTGCAAAGAAATTACTCCAATCAGCAGGGGGGTTGGCCTGGGGGGAAAAAGGGGACTGAGTACCCAGGGACCCAAAAAAGATGCTAGAATATATAGCTGTGGATGCGGGGAGGGCCCCCCTAAAATATGCCAGTTCACTATTAAAAACTAACCAGTAATTGTCGCCTAATGTAATAAGCAAAATGCTCTTTACAGCCCACACACCAAATAAGCTGTAGGTTGGATGTGAATTCTTTGGCATTCATGATGAATTTTGAGTGCACCTTAACTGACAAAATCATGAAAATCATAACATAAAGATTGTCAAATTTAGAGTACGAAGCAGCTTTAGGCCCAAATTTTGTAAATTAGCACATCAAATTACTATTCATTTCATCAGTCGTACCTGATAACTTGCTGTCACTGAAACTTTGACATCCAGTGAACCAGAGAGGACGGCATACCAGCTGGTGCCAATGTCTCCTTGGCGATACACTAAAAAACACAGCACAGTTAAAGGAAAGTATCTGCAAAAAACATGCTGGTGCCAGATATACAATAAGATGCTTTCGGAGCCTATATTTTGACCTACAGGTGATGCCTTTCTCCAAGCACTCATAGAATCCACACATGCAAATCTGCTGCAGCAAACTGGGGTGGAATCTCTCGAAGACCTTCATATTTTTTAGACGTGCCAGAATTATTTCAACATCTTCTCCAGAGCGCTCTGCTGGTCTGGAAAAAAAAACGAAAAGGGTCAATGTACAGGTAACTGTGAAAATAAATGTGCACAAGGTACCTACTGTAAGTAGGCTGCAGAGCTTGAGTCAGCATAAGGACATCTTGGCCTGGATTCTGAAAAAATCTGAAGTTCTGCAGGAGGGATGTGACACCAATTTATCACTGAGGAACATTGTCCTCTGGTTTCATGTTACAGTTCTTATGTCATGGCACATTGGCAGTGCAGCAAGCAGACCACAGTGGATGAAGAAACACATACAATAGCAACAACATTGTTTTTATCATTTCTATTCATGACAGGTAATTGGCATGCGATACAGGAAGAGTATCGTTCTTTTCCCCCTCTAACTCAATCTGCTCACTGAGGGCGCTCACATTTTTCACTTCAACCAATGAGATTTTGTCACAACCTCTGTTATACAATCTTGTTCTGGTCAAATGTGAAATAATGATGTAAAACAAAATGCGTCTATGTCTCATCGTGCTTCATGTCAAATAACATCCTAGATCAAAACAAGTCATCATGAAGGGTCTCAAGGAGATAAAAGCCTTGTATCGATGTTTAAGAGTCCTTTACTTAACAATAAAAGTCAGGATTTTCCTGTGAAAAGTCACACCGTGAACTGAAAATATTTGCGATACTTATCTCGTTTAGTTTTTTTTCTAATCAAGAATATTTACAGTTTGGGCTCCTGCTCACCAAGCGGCTTGCTGGTAATTTGTTTTAGGTGTGTAATGCAAAAAAAGTTTACATAAGGATATAATTACTTAAAGCATTGCTGTTTATCACATTGGCCTCTAGCAATGTGAGTAACCTAAACTGGGTCAAAAAATGCTGATCACGTCATCACAGATGTGGCGTTGTGTGTTTTATCTCTCTCACTCCTCTGTTGCCTGTAATACACTGCCCCAAAACGTGTTTCACTGAATGTGGAGTCTCTGATGTAATATGTGGGTGGTTGTACTGTAGCATCTGAATCTTTAAGCATCCTTTAAAAAAACAGTATCAATAATTTAGAGATCGAAACAATTGTTTGCTACACCACTGCAACAATTCTCTGTAGCTTTGAAAATTATTTATTGTACAAAATGATATGTCTCAGTACAATAAAAGTGTGTTCATTGTAAGACTCATGACAGAGTTAGGCCTTAAACCCCATATCAGGAAAGTTACCCAGACAGCTTATTTTCAACTGAGAAACATTGCACAGTACGGCCCTTTTTGAACTCAACAAGATGCAGAAAAACTAATCCATCTTTTAAATAGGACCAAAAAGAGGGAGCACATCACCCCTGTGTTAGCTGAACTGTACTGACTCCCTGTTTCCAATAGATTCGAATGGCGTAGCACCCTCATATATCTCTCATTTTAGTATCTTATCAACCCCAGAGGAAACTTAGATCTTACAATGCTAATCTTTTAATTGCACCCAAAGTGCTCCACAAGCAAAGAGGAGAATCTGCCTCTGGAACACCCTGTCTCTGTACATCAGACAATTTCAGGGAATATCTTAAAAAAAAGACCTGAAAACATACCTGTATATGAGCTTTTTGTTAACTAATTTTATCTTGTAAGACTACTCGGATCTGATTTTCGACATTGGACTGCTGCTATTAGAGCTGGAGCCAGCCAGAAGCAGATGGGCTCCCCCTATTAAGGTGGGTTCTGCTCAAGGTTTCTTCCGGGAATATCCTTGCCACTGTTGCCATATGGCGTGCTTCTGGGGTCACGGCTGCCAATTTTCCGGCCGTTGTGTTCCTTAAACATCTGTACATAAATGCAGATGTGTTATTCATATTTTTATTATTATTTGTATTATTATTATTATTATTATTATTATTACTATTATTATTATTATCATTATTTTCTCTATTAATGTGCTAAATGTTCCAAATGTAAATCACTTTGAGCTGCATTCTGTATACGAAAGGTACTATACAAATAAAGCTTATTAGTATTATTATTTTTATAATTATTAGTGCCATCGAATGTATCAAATACTGAAAAGAAGTCCATTGAGTTTTCACAGTGAGAATTCACATGGAAACATACATGTTCGTCACCTGACTTGCGTTTCATTGTAATAATAGCAACAGGCCAATAAAGTGAAGCATACAGGTATTTTCTTGGAAAAGGTGAGTCATACAAGAACTGTTTGATTTAAGCGATACAGTTGGCTTCTGGGAGTAACCAGAGGTTATTACTGTGTAAACACGTCTGGCACACAGCATCCCTTTTCTGTTTATAGCTGATGCTCTTTGGACCCTCTTTCTTCTCTGTTTATACCTGAGCTGTGCCCAGCTGTGTTAGCCTGTTTGACTCCTAAAGCACTATTGTTCACTTTTCACTATTTTGAGTCTTACCACAAATCCCTCACAGGGGAAGTGGAATTATTCAATTAATGTCCATTCTTCATACATTGCAATTCTTTGCTGTGGATTATAGAGATATATTTTATGCAATACTGCAACTGTGGTGATGCAAAATGATGAGGATTCATAAATATCTGAAAGACCATTCTGTTTTTAAAGATTTCAAAAGGTGTTGTTATTAGATGACGTTTTTAAAGCAGTCCATGGCAGCTGCTTGGTGCTTTACCTCCTCTGGCAGGTGTTCATGCAGTGGTGTCACCTGCTGGACAAGTGTTCTGCAGTGATTTAGGGCAGAAGGTAGAAGGCTTTCTGATCAGCATGTTAACTATTTTAATGGCTTATTGATAATAACTTTGGGCTATCCAGTAATCTGGCGGTATATTAAAACACAGACAGCTGCAGGATTGTTATGTTGAATTGTATAATATTATTACACAATGTTCAAAATAATCTCGTAGCTTTATATGTGCATTATCCATCATCAATTTGGCTGCTTTTCTGCTCATTACAGAGAGCACGATGCCAAGTGACCTTTTTAGCATGTCTTTTTGAAACTTTGCTCTCGTTAATCGATATTGTGCATGTAGGCTACATGTGTGCAAACAGTAGGCCCTTTGAACCATCACAGTATTTGTCCTAGACATTAATAATGTTACAGTGAAGACAACTGAAACAGCTGGAAAGTGTATTTGATTAATGCAGTCAGTGGTAAAAGAGAAACCCAACGTCTATGTAAAGTTAGTAGCCTTGTTACTTAAATTATTGTTCTTAGCCATGCTCCATCATTTCACCGGTCATTGAGTTTGCCCAGAGCCACGGTCCTGACGATAGCCGTAGCCTATGCTACGCATGGCGCTTTGAAGGATACCCTTATTCAAGCTCTGGAGCATAAAGTCTTAATTATGTTCGTTAAATTAAAACTACAGAGTGTTTTAATTCACTAACTGAAACACAACGCCCAAGTGCTGGTAGAAAATCAAAATCGCGTTAATCTCCCGTCACTCGTCGCTCGCAAAGTGCCCTAAAATGAGTTGCAGTGACATAATAATAGGTTGTACCTCTTATCCAGACAAATAATCCACTCGGCAGATTCCGACGAATGTGAAGAAGTGTGAGCTGCTACCATCTTGAGATCCTGCTGATGCGGAGGTGGAGAGAGCTGGACCACAAGAACACTTCATCTGCCTTCAGTCCTCCACTACTAACAGTGGTAGGCTATAGCCTACTGTTCCTGCTGCTGCTGCAATGACTGTGAAGCCAGTAGAAGTGATGATGCTCAGTTTGTTTGGAGGAAAAAACGCGACACGCTCTGCAACGCTGAAATAGGCAACAGTTTTCAACAGGGCTCATCCAGCCTGTCAAGGTTGTTCATTTGAAACATCACATGAATCTTAGAAGGAGTGTTTGAATGGGGCACTATTAAATGCACACCAAGGGAGTAGCCTATCATCTTTGGAGGTTTTTTCACAGTTAATGCAAATTTACATAGGCTACACTCAGTGGCCTGCTGAGTTGCTCAGTTTTTCTTCAGAGGTGTTTTTTTCAACATCATGGTTTTGGAGGCTTAGTTTGTGGTGCTGTTGAACTGTATTGTAACATTGTGAGGTGTTTCTTATATTTTGTCCACCCTACTTATATCAGCGGCTAGTTAAAATATTAAAAATACCTTTAATTACAACTCAATACAACTCAAACAACCTTCATGAAGTTAACATTTTATCAAAGGGCAGTATTAGATTATCCGTAGCTGTTTCCTAATAAACAGACAATTGAGTGTAAATCAAAGCGTTTAAAGAATATGTTTGAGTAGTGGGTGTGATGCGGTAAGTTAGAGTTTCGGACCCTGATAATGATTTTTAACAGTTTTTAAAAGTGTGAAATGTAGCACACATTGAATAGTTGCTCATCCCAACTACTGTCTTCACTCTGCGTGTGTCCCAATCTTCCTCCCACACATTACTAATGTTTAAAACGTGACTGTTAAGTGATTTTGTTATGAAAGCAGCCTTGTGACTATAGGAGAAATTCTCAGGTTGCCATGTACATGACATTGACCGTGAAGCAATTGGCAGCTGTCTGCATGTGGAGGACATGGGTACATGTGCCTTGAATAAAGTGTCCAGTCAGCAAAATGAGTGACTTCTCTACTGCAGGATATTAGCATATGTTGCAAAAGGGGTGACCTTATGGTTAGCCTATAGAATAACATCCCGAGTATCATCATGAGCATCCACATGATAGCTCATTGAGAATATACAGGGACTGCAACTGCCTCATGCAGCACTTTTTATAGGGACTGGCGACTTGCCTTCAATCAAAGTGGGAGCATGTTCATAATGGCCCTGCAAAATGATGCTTTGTAATAAGAGGCCACATAATGAAAGGGTCATTGGTCTCTCAGAGTTACCTTGGCAACGAACTGCCATAGAGACAGAAGTAAAAAGACTCAGTGGTGCAGCTCCACAATGCCTTCTGTGCAGATAATATTGTGACAAAAACTGTTTGTGTGCTTCTTTGTTTCTAATTACTTTAATCTGAAAGCTGAGTTATATGTTTTTGTTTTTTCCTCTCATTTACTTTCATTATACAGGCTACTACATTGAAACATCACAAAACAAATGAAAAAAAACTACACTTTAAAAATGTATCATGTAACCAAAACACTTATGATGACCAAAATAAAAACAAAAAGCTTATTCTTTTTGAAAGGTTGATTTAATGAGGACCCAATCTGTAGTTTTTTTTTGTCTTTTGACCATCTGAATTACAAGTACATTTTAACCTAAGTCACTGTGTAGTGTCAGTTCTCTATGTAAAGACCTGATATTCACTGTGACAGCATGTGGTGAGGCACAGATTGTGGCTTTTTTTGTTTTTTTATCTACAAGTATTAAACACTGATTGTTTAGAGGCAGATGTTTTTAAACCACAAAATAACCAGCAAAGTGCATCCAAAATATTAAGCTTGAGTGGTTTTAAACGTTTTGTGGGGAATTATTATGCAGTTCATGCGTTCCATGGTTTGGACAGAATGTGCATGCTAGTTATCATTGCTTTTGATGTTGATCACATTTTTGGGAACAATATTTAAAATCATGTCTTTCCATCTGCCACTAGATGGAAGCATCTTCTCAGTAAACGCTGAGAAGATGAGCATATCAGGACAGAAAGGGATTCAACTCCCCATTTAGAGTGAAAAAAATTCTATTATTCTGCTTTGGCAGTGATTTAAAAGATTTTTTTGGGAATGTAGCCAAGGCCTCAGTCTGACATCGACATATTTAGGGTGCATTACCATGAGCAAAAATGTCCACAACACTGTGTGGTTTCACAGAAATGTTGGGCATCTTAATAAAAAAATTAAAATGAGACTCACAGTGTTGCCGAACATTTTAAACATTTGTATTGTCTGCATTGTCTGAGTATCTGTCCTGTACCTGCAAACAGGTTTATATAAAATATCAATAAAGGTCACCTTACCAGCTTTTTATTTTTACTAATTGGACCTAATAAGATTATTTGTCAAATTACGGATCTTGCTAAAATAAACAATGAGGAAGTGAGACTGAGCTCAAGCCATGGCATGTTCAGCAGAAAAAACACACATTCCTGTAACGCTACATACCACCAACTCACAGCAGCACAAGACCAACACATAACAATGTGTGAAGATGTCAATATGCAGGCAGTACTTTTCCACTACACCGTTTGTTTTTACTTCTTGTAAACTACCAGCTCAGAAACACTGCATCTTTCTGTTCTCTGAGAGAAAGCATTATGTTACACATGTCTGCATGTACTCTAGAAGTAGGTATCTATTGCAAGTAAGTGTGCAAACAATCATGTATCTTGAAAAGGCTATAAAGTTGCTATTTATACTAAGACCCCTACAAACAGTGGCAATATTTAAACATCACGCCCTCTTCAGCAAGAAGGAACAACGCCAGGCAGAGACAGTTTTCTTCTGTTAGCTGTGCCTGGCTGGATTGAGTTTGAGACATTGTTTCAAAGGTCTCACTGGCTACTCTGACCTGCTCTTCACCTGCTCCTGTTTCCATTTGGTTTGACTTGTTCATTTGATGTTGTTTAAAAGGTTGCTATAGGGACCACTGGCTGGGCTGCAGCGAGTTACCCCTGAGGGAAAGCCCATTGACTGTGTACACTGTATGTGGCTTTTCAGAACCACAGTTGCTAAGAGATGATCCTGCAAGCTGGAAATGGCAAACACAAAGACACATGCAACCCTTATGTGCACAGTCAGCATCAATTGAAATGCTAATGAGCCTTTGGAAAAATGGTTGTTAATTCTGCTATGTAGAACTATTATAAGTTAGTATAAAATAGTGAATGTTCAGGGTCAAATGTCTAATATATATTTATTCTTGTCAGATGACATTTTTGAGATGTAAGATTTGTTTTAGCAGAAATTAGTCTTTCTTAAAAGAGCAAAGTACAAATTCCAGAGTCAAAGGAAATGATGCTAAAAACAGTGTGCTCTATAAGTGACATTGTTCAAATGTTTCACTCCCGGTCTAAGAGCTCACATGCCCACACAGAGCCAAATGTCATTGGATTTATATTAAACAAATAAAAACAGAACACAATAAATAGCCATGATGTACAATTTAAACAGACATATATAATTTATGTACATACAAGTGGCTATACAAAGCTAAATAAAATCTCTTACATCCGATAACCAAACCTCAAATGGAATGTGAAGGCAGATAACTCCAGAGGAAATGCCTTAGGTCTGGACCTTTTCCAGAGACCTCTTTCTGAAAGTTTTAAAACACTAATTTACAACTCAGATATTAGGGTCTAAAGGAGCCCAAAATGAGACACTTATTTTCATAATATGCTTTCAACAGACTAATAATTGAGGGTAAAATGTAATTCTCTCTGAAAGAAAATACTCAGTGTTGAGGGTTCAATATTTTATGTTTTGTGGAATAAAAAATTTAAATGGGATTAGACTTTAGGCAACTGAAAAAATGGTCATGCCTTCTAAATAGATCACCATCTGCTTAGGCCTCCTGCTGTAGTCTGGTTCATGTTTATCACATCCCTGTTTGCATTTTGTTACATAACTGTTTTCATGTTTAGTTTCAATGGTCACTGAAAGGTTTATGTTCAAAATGTATAAAGATTTAAACAAACATAAAAATATACACATAAAATAGAAAAATGTGTTTCAAAAATGACCTGGAAAATGTGTTATCACAACTTGTATTTAAAAGCAATGCAAATGAATCATCTTGTAAAAAAAAAAAAGTTCAAATATCCGGTTGAGATTAAAGCAGATCTTCTCCAACTTGATCTGGCTTTTCTTTTCTAGGTCCCTTTGATTGGATGATATTTTTGCATGTTGAGAATGTAGGTTCTCAGCCACAGAGGAAATCTGACTTTCATTCAGAAGCCCTGAAGTTGCTCTCAATGAACTTAGCATCTCTTTGTTTTGTGAATCAGTCAGGGGCATATTGTACATGTCGTTTTTGCCAAATAAGAGCTAACTTACACTTGCTCTCTCGAGGGGACATGATTTTAAATATGAAAAGTAAAAACTAAATTACGCTTTGAGAGTTTTTTTTCCATCTGTTCTGTGAAATAACTTCAACAGGTATTTCCAGCATGTTACATTTGAAATTAAAAATACATAAATAGAAAATGTCCCAAAACACTTTTCACAGCCAAAGCAAATGTATGCAGAATATAGGATCTCTGTTGATGACCTATTTTAATGTAGGCCAAATTTAGTGTTAAACCAGACCTACTGTACGTAATATGAAATATTACTGAGCCACATGACACACAGGACACATTCTCCAGTGATTTTAGAAGTGAGACTACACCCACATCATAACCTAGAGGAACACTAGGCGTTCATGAGAGAATTGCTTGTTTAGTTATTATGCATGACAGAGCTGGAACAAACTTTCAAAGTCTGTGTTTTCCACTACCCTCGACCAAGAATTGTGAACTCATTATCTGCTTTACACTTTCATATTTATCTTTATTTCCTGCCCATCATTATTTTTTACATGTATACATTTCTCCTTTAATGTGTGTCTAGGTGTTTTATGCTGCATTTCTAATGATGTTGATATATTATACAAAGCACTATGACATGCTTTTGGGTATGTACTATGTTAATTAAACTTGCTTTTCCTTGTTAGTTACACCTTACAGTCACTTAGAGGTACTCTTAAACCCATTTCCCACAGGTCAAAAAACCCAGTACAACCACCGACATCTGGCTTTTAAATTGAGTGGGGAAAAGTTAACTACAGATTTTTTCAGATTTTCCTCACATTTTAGATTTTTCTTGTTTAATATACTTTATCCTGCTGGTGCCCTCCAAAATCCCTCAAATTAAACAATCTGAGAAGGAGAATCACACTTTAGTATATACGTGCCCAAGTTAAGGCCATAACCTATTGTCTCATTTTAGCCAAACAAGGATACACTTCCTGAAACATGGAGCCTCATAATCAGCCTATCACCAGTACAGCTGCACCAGTGCCAAGTCATGGCTGGGTTTACCTATCAGGGGGCCTCTAGGGCCCTGTTAACATTTTCCGTTGGGCTCCAGTGGACCCCAGTGTTAGTTGCCTACTCTGCCCAAGTAATCCTTGGCCAAGTCTTTTTTCCATACATAGTAAAAGTAAGATTTCACCATTACAAACTGTTTTTTCAGCAAAGAATCCTAAAGGGCTACTCCAGCAATTTGGTATTGCACTTTCAATACATTGGGGGACACAAAAAAAACCAAATGAAGCAGCAACGACCAAGATATCAAGTTACAAGCTACAAAACAGTTGCTCTCACATTTTTACGCAACTCAATAGCACAGTTTAGGCTACTATCTGCCTCTTCAAACTCCTTTTAGACCCTCCACCTCCAATTGATTATGTAGATTCTATGATTTAAGCCTAAACCAAGATAACTGTAATAACATCAATCCCATCAGCTGTAGCCAAAGAAGACATTATGCAACTTTAGGTGTTGTATATTGAGAGTATAGTAGGCTACTCCTTGTGACTTGTAAGATCGGCGTCACATTAATATTAATGTAGGCCTATTATAATATTAATCTCTCAGTCAAAACAGTGCATAGACTAGGGGGGAGCTTTAAGGAAAGCCCCTTTACATGTCTACTGTGCACCTTTTGCATACCTGGTTGTAATACACGCACAACGTAAATGAACTCTAGTTTTTGTAGTCCAGGTGTTGACTGTTACCCGTGCAGAGTGAAGCCGTGAGCTCTACGCTCTTTCCCACGCCTCTCTCCTTCAATTCCTCATGTGTCTGAGCCGTGGAGGAAAAGAGGCGGAGCGAGGTGGTTGGGTTACACAGTCATAGGTTATAGTCCTGGAATGTGTGCGCGCCCCCGATTCTCTGTGTTCTCGTCGGCAGCGGGGCGCGCGGCACAGACAGACTCGTGTGCGCGCGCTGCCCGCGACAGGACAGGTCTGGAAGTGCAACAAGGAGGAGGCAGGAAAACGCTGCTGGAGCGGGGAATGATGGCGGTGAGCAAGAAGAAGGGACAAGTTTAAAACTGTAAAACGGGGACATTGTAGGTCATCTTTCGGCGCCTAACACGATGAAGCAATTAGGTGGTAAGTTGTTTACTTTTGTACTGTGTTGTGTGCAGAGCCGGAGTTAACATTTTCGACGGCTCGTACTTAAAATGCCACAATGAATTGTTCAGACGGAGGCAGTTACGTCGGGGCTGTGTTGAACTGTTGGCCCAGTAAGTTCAACTTTGTTTCTCCTTTTTATCTGGTATGTAGCGTTACCAACAACCCTAACAACGTTTAACCGATTGAAATTTGTACATTAAAGTAGGCCTACATAGCTGGCTAAAGTGACTTCCAATTCAAAACTATTTTGGTTTAACGTCAGCTAACGTTAACGGCAGACAACCATCGAATGCATAGAAACGCTACCTTCCAGCTAACTTACTAACAGTTAACATTCGTTTTCATGTTCTAACTTACTTTTTCAGGCTGTTTTGGTTTGCATACAGAAAATATATCTATGTATTAACTCATTTGAAACAACTTACGTAGCTAAGCCATGGTAAAATTGTGGTATCTGATCTCAGTATTAACATATTTTACTATCCCTATTTTCCTTAGATGACGTCGCTGTGAGTGTTTAGTTGAGACAACTATGCTCCAAATAAGATCCGACGGACCGATGGCGCTTGCGTGAAGTTGAGGGATAATAATAGTTAACCAACAAAACTTATCTGTCATATCTAATAGGGCTGCGATCACAAACAAAAGCCAAAATGATCAAAGCAGAAAGCAAAGGAGGCGACAGGACCCTGAGGAGCGCATCCCCTCACAGAAATGCATACAAGTCTGACTTCCACGCCATTAAGTGCTCTTTTGATGGGTCAAAATCCGACGGCGACTCATATGCAAATGGTTCCAGTGACACCCGGGAGGACTCCAGGGGTAGGCCTTTTGGGACCAGAGTGAACAAGATAAAGAACATATTCCTGCAGATGGATGGTCAGCAGCAGGAGTGCCAAGAGGGCAAAGTGACTTTAAAGCCTGATGTGTCTCCAGTGTCTCCACCAAAGCTGCCATTACCAGTCAACACTCACAGAGTTAACCTCAGCAGTGCCACAAGCCCAGAATCACACAATTTAGATAAAACACCCAAGGGGGAGGATGTTGAGATTGACAAAGTGGCTTTGGCAGAGAAGTTTTCTGTCACCAGAAAACTTTTTGAAAGGGGCATCAAAGAGCAGCCTGCAGCGGAAAAACAATCTACAAACAGAGTAGTAACTCGTTTGTCCCTCGGAAGTTCCTCTGATGAGGGGAAAAGCTCAAGAAGAGTATCAGGATCCTCTGAGACCACTGTCAAATCAGAGCAAACTCCTACATCAACATTTAAATGTCAACTGGATGAGAAGACTGATGGTGAGAAAAAGCATGTGTCTAGAGTGTCACTGAATTCAGGACCCATGTTCAAAAGGTTGGAGAATTGCATGGCAGAGAATGACTCAGAAGAAAACAACACAGCTGCTGGAATCGGAGGAATTGTGTCAGCTAAACAACAAAGTACCACTGAACCCTTACTGCCTTCCTCCCCAACAAGTGACAACTTTCAAACATCTACTTCTCCTGTGAAAGTTGCCACTAACTCTACCCCTGTGATTGATGCCACTCACAAAAATACATTCCAGACGGCATGTGTCATTAACAAACCAACAATGTTGGGGTCAAGTATTAAACCAACATTTCCAGTTACCAATGCAGCATACAAATCTAATTCTCCAACAACTAATGCCAATCACAAACCCCTCTCGCCAGAGCAAACAACCCCAGTTAACCATGGCTACAAACACTCCTCATCATCCAGTGATGGATTTAGTAGAACATCTGTTGGTGCGGATGAAGGCAAGCCACATAGTCCACCCCCAGGGGATGTGAAGCAGCCTCTCCCATCAGCTGCTGGGTTTCAGAACACCAACAGGGCTAAATACCCAGAAAAAGCTGGGAGTAATGACAGCATGGTACATAGACCTACCAGGGACAAACCATCCAGCCAGACCTCCTCACTGGACTCCAGAGGGTTGGGCATGGTACGAGCAGAACTAGTAGTTGTTCAGAATGAGTCTTCAGAGAGTGAGGAGAATGATGATGAGAACGTTGAAGATAATGTCTTTGAGGAACAGAGGGTGAAAAGCCCTAAAGACAACCAACTAACAGACCTGAAAAGAACCTCTCCACCAGAAAAACACTGCAACCCTGCTCATCATGTCTCAGCAAGAGATTCTTCAAAAGAGATACAAAGGATAGCAGAGACTGTGTATGAAGCTAGAGTCTTGGAGGACAACAAGCAATTTGGGTTGAAAAGGGTGAGACAGGAGGACAGTTCAGTTGTGAATCAAGATGGTAATGATAATTGTGAGGAAGATGATGAGGTAGCAGAGGAGGAGAGTGAGCTGGAGGAGCAGGTGAGACATAGAGCCTCACCAGTAGTGTACGGTATTGAGAATGCAGCATTTGTGGATGACAGAGATGTGGACCAGGTCCTCAGGGAAGAGGACGAGGAAGATGAAGAGGAGGAAGAACAAATGTATATGGATTATGAGGACTGTTACGAGACCATTGGTCTGTCGGATGAGGAGGACCCTCCCCCAAAGAGGAAAATCAAGTTTTCCACAGACTCCATTCAGGTTAGTATTTTTTTGTTGTTGTTTACATCTGACTGTGATGTTGCTGTTTAACTCAAGTGCCTAAAAACACATTGCACAGCACCCTCATTATAAACCACCATCTCACTGATTCAGCAACCTGACCTAGGTGTTTTCCCGCAGACACAAGACAAATTAGCGGAGACTGAGAATTAACGATTTTGTTGGGCATGTTGACGTAACAGCTGCTGCACTGCACTGTGTATCGTCATCCCCGTTCAGAAAATGTAAACTATAGTTTATTTAATCCTTGGGACCAGGGAGGCAGTTAGTTTGATGACTTCATCACCTGGTGCATTAACCCATGCAAAGAGATCAGGAGGGAGAAAAGGAATACAGAAGGTCTGCAACTAACAATTATTTTTATAGTCGATTAATCTGTTACATATTTTCTCGATTAGTTTTTGTTTGTTGTTGTCAGAAAATGTTGAAAATGTGGATCAGTGTTTCTCAAAGCCGGCAATGACTACCTCAAATGTCTTTTGTTCACATCTCAAGAAATTCAGTTTACGGTCACAGAGGAGTGAAGAAACTATAAGATATTCACCTTTTAAGAAGCTGGTATCAATGAATTTTTATTTAGTCTTAAAAAATCTGTCAAACCAACTAATTGATTATCAAAATAGTTGGCGATTAATTTAGGTTGACAACTAATCGAATAATCTTTGCAGCTCTATAATATAGAAGAATACAACTAAAAGAGGGCAGAATTGAGGTAGATACACGTGAACTTTAGACTGAAGACTAAAAAGCCATTACCACCCCTGAGTTACTGCACTGCATGGCTATCTTTACTTTAACTTAGAGTCGTTCGCCTCTCTAAGTAAATCATGTGTTGCTCTCATGAGGGACTTTTCACTTCTCTCCAACATGGATTTGAGGAATTCAGGGATTTTATTCACCCATATGATCTCTTTTACAGACCAAGCTATTTTATCTTACTACAGTTTGAGGAATTCCTGATTTTTACTATCCATTAATTTGTAAGAATATGAATCTCAGGATACATATGGCAAGAGTAGGACACTTTACGCATAGTTGCGCCAGTGGCGTTCAGCCTTTGACATATTTAGCAATTTTAAGTCTCTTTCGATAAAAGCGTCAGCTAAATAACATGTTATGTAATGAATCTTTTGTGAAAAGCAGAAAGGGACATTCTGTTTATTTTCTCTAAATTCCCTCATGTTGATAATGGCTATTAGTGATAGGTATGATATCTCTTCATTGAGGATAGAAGTCCTACAGTTAGGCTTGTAGAGTTGGGAACCCTCCGCTCCCCAACCCAACTCCTATCTGACAGAGCTTGACATTTGGAGAAACACAGGATCATACTGTAATTTTGTAGTACAAAATTGCCTGTAGTCTCATATCATAATATCCATAGTACCTACATAGCCTATATCTTCAAGCTTAACAGTTTTGTACTCCAGCTGTTGTAATCTCTTTTTGAATTGCCACACATCATGTTTTGTAAACCGTGCCAGTGCTTGTTCAAGGGTTGTGATGGAAGTGGTGTGAATATGTTTTACAACCTATTCCAACAATCACCAAATCTAACATTTGGCTAAATTAGGGAAAAACAAATCACTTCAGTGCATTCCACATAGCTTAGTGTTTATCCAGGCCTGTTATCTCAGGGTGTGGACCCCCCCCATCCCGGTCATACTGGTTCTGGGAGAGGGGACCACAAGCTGACCTAAAGTCACAACAAACAACAGTGGGCCTCCTCTGCCCAAAGTGGAACTATGACAGAGATGAACACAGGTTTATAGTTCACAACAATATGCTAGACTGTGTCACCTCTCTGTTGCCGTTCACATACTGCTCATAACCCTAGGACTGAATAAAAGACACTGTACCAGTTTTACATAATGTATTCGAATAATGTGTGCCGTTAATAGCAATGGGAATGTAGGGCTGCAACCAATATTATTGGTAACATTATTAAATTACCTATCTGCCGATTTTCTTTTCACAATTAACCGATAAGTCATTTGGTTTATAAAATTTTAGAAAATTGCATTAAAATTTCCTAAATGCCAAGGTAATAGCTTTAAGTTGTCCAACCAACTATGCTGAACCCAAATATATTCATTTCGCTATCACATAACACATAGGAAAGCAGCAAAATGTTAATTGCCAAGAAGGTAGAACTAGGTAATGTTCAACATTCATAAATAAATTGATTATAAAGTAGTTGCAGATATATTTCCTGTTGATTAAGTGATTGATCTAGTTGTTTAAGATCTACTGGAATTTAAGATCAAACTGTCCATAGTCCTTGTACCTTGCCATTCCATTACAAAAACCTGCTTTGTGGATGGACTAATAATATGTTGTAGTAAGCTATTAACACTAAATATTAGTTGGTATGAACTATGTTTAAAGAATTCAGACAGCTTTTTCCCCCGTCCCTTTTTAACCTCCAGGCTGTGAGAGCGCATATTATTATCCCCAGGGTGAAGCAGAGGATATATCGGTATGCAACGACAAATGAACAAGTGTAAGGTAAAGATAAGTAGCAAGTCCAAAAAGGTCCAAGCATTCTTTTAGATTTCCAATTTGCTTTTTATACAACTGCATGAATAAGTGCATGCAATGAACATGCTGGAAATAATAATTTGAGATCAATAATTTGAGATTTGTCAAAACAGTGACCTGCGCTTGGATGAAAACTATGGGGTCAGGGTTACATGGTATGCGTGCGTGTTAGCCAGTTAGGTCACACAAATATAGATCAGTCAACCTTTCTACCTGTGGCCTGGCTAACAAAGGGCTCCCACTAGCACTGCATCATTCTCCACAGTCTGCTAGTCATAGCTGGCACTGGGATCGAGCACACTTGAGTTTTAGCTAACAAGGAGAGAGGAAGTGCTTTGTGCTTCTGGCTCACAACGGGATTAGGTCCCTATGTAACTCAAGTCTATTTGACAGAGGTGGTGTCCTGTGTGGAAGAAAAGTCCTCCTTTTGGGAATTAAAGGAGACGTGCAGTTTCAACATGTATCACCCTTATCAGGGTTGAAAAACAAACCATGGTTGAAGAGGACTTTATCAGGCAGTCAAGATTAGTGGACACAGTTTCAATAATAATATAATAATAAGTCTTGTGTTAAGTCAAATATTGGATTTTTATGGCTGTTAAATGCATTGAAAATACTTGGTATGTATTTGCATTGTGATAAAAATATTCGCAATGGTAGAAAGAAAATGGCTAAAATAACTGCAATCATTTTATACATTATGCTTTGTGAAAGGATTCTTCATGTAGGATAACACAAATTCACACTTTATTAGGGCATAGAAAGGCTGCAGTCCCATTGCTGCTGTGTCAGTATATAAGTTTGCGCTACCCTCTGGCTGTATGAGCAGAATACATATTGGGTGTTAGTGAGGAGGTTGTTTCTTCCATAACTGCAAATAAAAACCAGACCTGTTACAGTGTGTCTAGGCATGTCCTTAGCCAGTGAGACTTTTTAACCTTTGATCACTTTTTGTTAGCAGTTTACAGGTTGGCATATACTGCAATTCGCTTTACCCTATAGTTTGGGAAAAAGCCCAGAGTTTTTGAATGATTAACTCTCCCCGCTGTAGGCGTTTTTATCTGGGCTGTCTTGGGTTTTGTGTTGCACATTGGAACAGGAGTCAAAAACCAGTTTACCATAATAAAAAGGACTAAAGCCAGGATCTGCACCTGCTGCTTTGCCCCACCGTCGCAAAGTCACAGGAAGTACCACTAGCATTGTGCCTTCTTGAACACTCAGGGTGTGGTAAAGGATCATAAAGTTCATTGCAACTGAAAGTATTCAATTACAGCTATAGTGCGTAGTTTCTGGAGTTTTTGAATGATTAACTCTCCCCGCTGTAGGCATTTTTATCTGGGCTGCTTCGGGTTTTGTGTGTGATGTTGCACATTGGAACAGGAGTCGAAAACCAGTTTACCATAATAGAAAGGAATAAAACCAGGATCTTCAATCTTCTGAACATAGAAGATGAAACTGAGAAATACAAAGAGAATTGTGTGGAGCTGATAGTCTTAATTAGCTTTGTAGCAACTCATTTTTGCAATGGCTTGAATGTAACAGACGTTAAAAGTTAAAGCTCTAACTATCAAGAACATAGAAAAGTGTATTCTTGGCATTTGTGAATCAATTGAGAATCATGGAGGTTAAGAATCACAATGATTATGTAGACTAATATTTTTTGCTGGAAAGTTAAAATTTGATTACAGCAGGACAGAATCCTCTACTCTTCTGTGTTCCATGTGATCAGTGAAAAGCAAAAAAGGGCATACTCCAGATTTGGACTCTGGCCTCTGTTGCCAACCCATCCCATAGTGTTATGCTTTCCATTTCCTATCTGTGATAGGTCTTCTGCTGGCCAGAGGAATGTGTCTGACAAGACTCCACCCTCATTCAACCGGCAGACAGGCCCTCCCCTTGTGGTATTGTGAGATCCTCCCAGCCACCTGGGCAAGTGGGTGACTATCCAACGAAACAGGGTGGAATACTAATGGAGTCAGCTCAATACTGTTCATTAAACAACTTGGCTTGGGATGAGTTTTGGGCTGATTGTGATTGCCTTAAACTCTTTCATTATGTGTTGATTACAAACGTACACATTAGTAGATGCTGTGTGTATTCACAAAGTTGACAATAATTGTGTGTTAAAGTTTTCAGCAACACTTGCAGCTGTTCATCCCGTTTTTGTTTTCAGTCCTTTGGAAAATATGATTCCATTATGGTGCTCTTCTCGGACTCTACCTGCTCCTGCTGTAGGCCATACATTAACACATAAAACATAACCATTGTACGTTCAGTTACAGTTTATGATTGTGAAGGGCATGCATACATGAAGTACTAAACTACATACCGGTAAGTTGACACCGGATCTAAAATTGGGCCCCATGCCTTCTTCCCTAATTACTCTATGATCTGCACCAGACCGCCACCCCTGCCACAGCTCGCTCGCACAGCATGTTTTGATTTGTTGTCTTTTTGTAGGCCAGCGCGTTGCCTACATTAGGAGCTCCCCAATTCAGTGGCCAGCCCTCGTTTTGCACTGGCAAGAGATTTCTTTGAATTGCCTTTCCTTGCAGCTGCTGACTCATTTCCCACATTGGTATTCTGTTTTAGGGAGGGGAATAAGGGAAAGATGGGAAGGGTTTCAGTTAGGGTGTGGGTATGTGAGCACACGTAGAAAGGACAGACCACTGCAGTTGTTGAAGATGGATGAAAATATGAAGATGGCCTAGCTGTCATTTGACCCACATCAAAACCTCAGTGACCGCAGTAATACTTTAGGGGTAGAACTTGACATTAAAAGAGCATGTTAATCCCTTGTTCTGTATAAACTTGTGGATAAATTGTTAGTTCTTCTTTGGTCTCTTATTGTTGGGGTCAGTCTGCCTGATCATCATTAGTTCAATGTTTTGGTTTAAGCTGATGGTGGACTGGGCACGTGCTGAACAATAAAGGAAAGTGGCACTGGTTTTGTCTGATAACTAGTTACAGTGATGATACTGAGCTGTATGTAAGGCTTGTTTGTGAGGGAAAGGCAAATAAAGAGATTGATTTCTGTCTTTATTTCAGAGATAACAGTGGTTGAATGATTAGGTTTCAGCAAAGGGCAGAGCATTTTTCAAAGAAGGCCTGGTAGTCTATGGCAACAGGAAAGTCCAACTTTGGAGTCGTGGGGATGAAGGGGGGAGAAGCCAAGCTGACTGCTGCTGCTCAGCTAATGCCGGGGCCAGGGGGGCAGTGATGCTCCCTAAAGGCTATGTTTAGACTGCAGGCAAAAGTTGCACAAATCAAAAAAATTTGGGTCAAGTGACCAGGTCAGACTTCTTCAGAAGGGTATGAACCCTCAAATGGAGCCCAGATTTGATTATTTTCAAATCAAATTCAGGCCACTTCCACATGCGGGCCATAAAATTAAGGGTTAGGGTTAGGAAGGTGGGGCGTGTTCGATAAGACCCAAAAAATGGTGAACTGTGCCTGGGCAGGGCAAAGCCAGAGAAAACTCTGGTGGAGGCCTGCTGCGGACAGACCGCTGTAATGAATTTGCAGCTATAACCCTGCAAAAGGTAAAAATAACCAATTTCTCTTTTCTCTTTATTATTGTATTATGTGAACAACCCAACAAAATCAACAATTAATTATAAACAATAAAAAACCGGATCTGAGCCAAAAATCTGAATTAAGCATTGAGACTTTTAAACGAAGCAATATTCTATTAGCCTACATTTTCCACCCTTAATTACAAAAGTCTCCAAAGTATAAACTAAAAGCATCTTTCATCCTTAATGAAATTTCTGTCTGCTCTGTTCTGTGAATTCATTTTTAACTAAATGAATTAGAAGTTAATAAGCTTTGTCTGTCCTATTTCTAGAAGTGCTTTCAACCTTGTTGTTCATGCAAAATAAGTCTCAAGATGCAAGCAGGAAAAAAAAGTAGCTTGCTGGATACTGAAAAGTGTTTTCAGTGTTTTTTAGTGCTATGTGCAGTGAAATCGCCTTTCTGTGATAAAGATAACGCACATCTACCACTATATATATTTGTCACACATTATACACCTATGGCAATAAGTAAGGAAGGACGAGTATTCCGACATAGGTGCACTCCCTTAAGTTGATGGAGGGTCGAGGCCCCATGAATGACATTCCTGCCTGTACCACAGCTGCAGGAGTGTGCATAATCCTAAAGTTTCTAAACTTCTTTCATTTGGTTTGGGAGGCAATAGGAGAGAGGTACCTGTAGGTGTACCAAATCAATACATGCACATATTGTTTCCAAGATAACACAACATGGTTCCACTTGGATAATGTGTTTAAAAATCAGGATGTTGTAGGACAGAAGTAGAAAAGAATTTAGTAATTCACTAACAAATTGAACAGAGTGATCAGTGAGGCATTCTGTAACTTTACTATCGGCACTCTTTTGGGCTGAATTACAAAGGCTACATAGTGACAGGCAGAGGGAAATGGAGAGTGTTTGATTCCCCAAGTCTTGACACACTGCAGTATCATGACCACAGACTATGTTGCCCAGATTAGAATTGTTTAGGCTTACTTGATTATGACATACTGTATGTACCTGTACTTATGGCGAATGTCTCAATCAGTCCTGTAATCCTATCTATCTGTCACCAATTGTTTCCAGATTGATTGTTTTTTAATGTATTAACCACAAACTGGGTTGCACTCTCTATATCATGGAAGTACCACTAAAATATTTGTCACAGGGATTACTGTCTCTATTATCCATGGTTGCACACTAGAGTTCTCTAGAATTCTATAAGTCTCTGGGTGCACAAGACATAAAAGCTTCTGGTATCTGTTGATAACTCTAACTTGCGGCGAACCTAGATACCTGTTTGATTACGTAGACTCATGCATTAGGTATGGTTAACTAAAAAATTACATGGTTACTCGTTCGGAGGTGCTCGGCTGGCAGTAGCCCATTTCCTGATTGATTATACTACCACTCCAGTGGAGGTGCTAATGAGGTAAAAAACCAAACAAAAAAACAGGCGTGAGTTAGCCCGTGATGGTGTCTGCCAAACTACAATTTACTTTTTACTAGTCTCTCAAAATTGAGCTGGTTCTTCTTTCCTAGTTCTATATGGACTGTGTTAGATCCAATGCACAAGAGCCTAACTAGAGCTACAACAACTAGTACAACTAGTAATGATAATGAGTAATCATTGACATTTTTTCACTATTTTCTGTATTTTTGTTGAATCGGCAGAATAATCAGTGAAAATGATTGTTTGTTGCAGCTGTGGTGCTATTTTAGTCTCAACACCGCATGAACTGTATCTACTCTTATTAAGTCCCTACACATGGTCCTCCCATCCCATTTCATGCTGGAAATTCTCACTCTATCTTGACCCCTTGAGTGTTTTCCTGAGTGGATTACAAAGACCATTTCGGTTTGGTGCTATCTGTGCTACTCAAGGTAAATGACATTTAGTGTTGTTGTATGTAATAACGCTTAAGGCTGATGTTGAGTACTGGGTATTGCCCGGTGTTTGAAGGGTAAGGGAGTATGTTTTTCTTTGTATTGTTCTTTATTATTTTTCCTTTGTGCTGCTGACAACTTGCCTTTGCTAGATCCACTGCTCAACTTTCCCCAGCTGTGTCCTACTTTCCACGCTGCTCGTGTTCGGCTGTAGTGTGTGTATGTATTTTTATAATTCCAACCAGAAAACAACCTCTGAGACACAACCAAGTGCTTTGGTTCTGCCTACAAAGTTAACAACTTCTTAAAACTGATAAAACTCTCATGAGTGTCTTGGGAATGTATCTTCTGCTTTAGTGTCATTGACACTTGATTTACATCTATTCAAAAATAAAATTGATTAATTAAAGATGCAAAAGAGCAGCCAAGAGTTGACAGTGCAGTCATTACAGTTAAATAACTAAAGATCATTTAGTAAAACTATTAATAATATTCCAAAGTATGCGGTGTAATTCTCCCTCCACAATGCTATTTCTCTCAAATGAAAATGTGTTCTTCAAGGATGTGTTAAAGAGAGATCACATAGACTTTGACATAAAACCTGAGAGCTGGACAACACTGTCATGGAATCATGACCAATAGAGAGCAAGCCTCTACCATGGTAGAGCATATGATCAAGACAGGAACCTACAGAAACTGAGGGAGAGATGTCTTTGTTCAGCTAACAAGATTTAATATGTGAAAAGTGCCACACATTGTCATTCATGACAAAGAGAAGATGATGAAAAATTCAAAAGTGAAAATCATTTGCCTCTGTCCGCGCAGATTCCGTACATACCCCTAAGTAGAAGCCTGACTGATGCTTAACTACTTGGTAAAAACATACATTAGAAGGTGGTATACTGAAGTTATGCACTTGATATTTTGACCAACACAGGTCTTCAGTACCTTCTCCAATGAGGAGTATGATCGGCGCAACGATGATGTGGATCCAGTCGCAGCATCTGCAGAGTATGAGCTGGAGAAGAGAGTGGAGAAGATGGATGTGTTCCCTGTGGAGATTGAGAAAGGTGAGTTTAGTAAAACACTGAAGGTCCTTTCCTACATGTCCTAAGCAACCAGCGAGAAACATTTCATAAGGGTGAAGCCTCTTTTCACCTAGCTGCACATGAAGCACAGTCCTGCAAAGGCAAACCGTAATGGATTTAAAGAATTATAGGCTGTGACACATTCTTGTAAATAGTATAGTCTACACAGTTACTAATCTTAATCCGTACACATTTTCTTTATTGTATCTTTTCATGTCAGAGTGTCAACGGCATAAACAAGTGGAATTGATTTGTTTGTAGTTCTTTCTAGTCACACTTTAACATTTTTTTTGCATTCAGGAGACAATGGACTTGGCATCAGTATTATAGGAATGGGAGTGGGAGCTGACCAGGGTCTTGAAAAGCTGGGCATTTTTGTGAAAACCATAACAGAGCGAGGGGCGGCTGAGAACGATGGACGGTGAGTTAGAGCCCTGAAACCTGAAACCTGAAACTTTTTGCACAACCCCACGTTTAAGTCTTGTTACAAAAAATCCCTGACAATGTTTTGTATACAACAGAAACATGGTACACACTCAATGCACTGCACCACCACAACAGTTTTTAATGTCACACTCTAGGAATTGCTCATATCCCTCAGGGCCCAGTGACACCCAAGACAAACAAACTGATGTATTTATAACTGGACAAGGAAGCTGGAACCGTAGTTGATAATTCTGTTTCCCAGGAATTTTTAGATTTGCTTTATTGCCAGCTGCATTTTGGCTACTGTATTTTTTGCTTTTTTTATTTGTACTACTATTCTGAAGGTGGTGCGTAACTCTTCTGTGGAAATGCATTGAAAATCTCTCCTGAAAATTCTCCTTATAATTACTATTGTTTGTGTCTTTAGCATACAGGTGAATGACCAGATAGTGGAGGTGGATGGTATCAGTCTGGTGGGTGTCACCCAACTGTTTGCTGCAACAGTCCTGAAGAACACTAAAGGCACAGTGAGGTCAGCTCAAAGCCCATCTCTTCAATTTGTTCTCACAATTAGAAATAAGTGGTCAACAGTATTTCAATCTCCTTCAAATCCAGAGGAGAACGGAATGAGTATTGTTTTGTTTATTGTTTAAGTGAAATAGGCAAAGAAATGTGGCGTGTTAATGATTTTGAATGAAACACCCACACATGATGTGGTCGGGCCTAAACTGCATCTCAAAATTTGCATTTGGCTATAGCAAAGTAAGACATGACAGAAGCTACAGTGAGGTATATTCAGACAACATGCAAACAATTCCATTATATGGGCCAATAACACATTGCATTCTAAAAAACAGCTTCCTGATTGGACGAGAGAAGCCAGGGACACAAAGTGAGGTAGCCCGCCTCATAAGCGAGACACTAGAGCAGGAGAAGAACCAAGAGCAAGAGCAACAACACCTGGATGACCCCTATGAGCACTCTACAGAGGAGGTGAGTCAGGACTTAATTAGAAAGCTCTGTCGCTGTTCAACCTTATGTTCATGTCATATGGGATGGATCAGAATTTACCTGAAAGCCACATGATTGCATGATTAAGTACACAACCAATACCCAAGATTCCTAGTCATAATTACAATTAGGATGTTGATGTGAAGGGTATTTACAAATCGGGTACTCGTAATTGCGATTGCTCCAACATAATACCAACACGGCATTAGCCCCTTTGCCACGCCTAGTCCAATCCCGCTCAGCTCAACCAGGAAATGAGCAGCTGGCTGCAAGAAAGCCATGTGTCACCATTCTGCTCTGTTGGAATGTGTTTAGTCAACCGTTGCCTGTCTGCTAGAGTTGTGAAATGTTTGCGTTCTAAAATTTAAGCAGCCACAAGCTCCTGTTTTTTTACATGGAGAGACTGGACAAATTATATTTACTGGAGCAGACAAAGATTTAAAAATAATGTTTCATAGCCTTTAGTGGGGAAGTGGACACCATTTTGAGTGGCTGTGTAGTTATGCAAATTGGGTGTTTGTGTGCTATAGACTTGTTATCCACTGAGAATATTGTTCATGTTAATGTGTTCAATGCTGCAGACATGTTACAGACATGTGTAGCATGTGTTACTACTCCAGTGTCTCCCCATGAACCAGCCTACTAATGTTTGGTTATGATGCATTGATTACAATGTTCCCTTCAGACTATGGTGGACTATGCCACTGGGAGTGTTGTTGACACACGCTGAGCATGTTCCTGGGCATACAGGGTGTGTCAGTGTTTCCAATATGTGTGATGTCATATTTCAGGAGGAGCGCTATGAGGAGGAGGACGGAGTGGATGAGAGGATTCTATGCTCTAATTTCTCTCCAGGGCAGAACGTAGAGCTGTTTCAGCTGCCTGATTCAGAGGCTTTATTTATGCCGAGCAACATGGACAGCTCTCAGATGGTCTTCAAGCTCAAAGAGGTATCACCCACACCATGACTTTCAGTCTTCTGTGATTTTTTGTTAAATATATATATATATATATATATATATATATATATATATATATATATATATATATATATATATATATATATATATATATATATATATATATTCTAATAACACAAGACTGAAAGTCTATATATATATATAAGTTTCAGTATTTTGTCATTAAACGATTATTATCAACATACACTAGTGTATTTAACCAATTTGTTTTCTCGTTTTTGTTCCTTAGCTGCAACTCAAGCACAGCATTGCTGCAGCTGAAATAAGTCAACTAAAGGAAAAGGTATGATGAAGAGGAAATTTACCTTTTTTAGTTTTTTTGTTTAAGCTATTCAACGTATTCACATAACACACAAGAGAAATACATACAGTACAAGTCAAAAGTTTGGTCAAGTTTTCTTATTCACTTGAATTTATTAATACTTTTACCACTGCATTACAACCAAAACAGAAAATAGACTTTCACAAACTTATTTTTTAGTTTCTTCCATCAGTAATTATACTGTATAATAAAATGGGACCTGTTGTTTTTGTACTTGTGTTTCTAGGATCCTTATTGAAAATTAGCTTTGATAGTCTCATGATAGGCTGTACACTTAAATGATGTTGTAGGATGTGAAATATTGATGCAGGAAATCAGGGACAGACAAAATGTTCTTTAAAATTACTATTTAATACCACAAGTAACACCACAAGACTGTCCGAGGCCGGTGGCCCACCTGCAAATTTAATTTAGCCCACATAAGTAACATGTCACAATCTTTGTACAGCTAAGGGCATCTGAGGAGGACAGATCATTGTGGGAAGCCAGGGAGTCTGCACTGGAGCAAAAGATTGAGGATAGCAACGACAAAATCTTGAAGTTGGAGAGTTACTGGCTGGAAGCCCAGGGTCTGTGTAAGACTGTGAATGAACAATTAGCTGAGTCTCTAGTCCAGCATGAGACCCTGGACAAGAAGTACAACAAGGCCAAAAAACTGCTCAAGGACTACCAGCAGAAGTGAGTTTGTCTGGAGTTACACAACCATGCACTGTTGGACGGCTCAGTGTCGTTAGATTCAGTGGTTTACTCAAGTAAATGTGTTCATACAACCCAGTTGAAATGAAAAAATGTTGAACAAATAAAATACTTTACATCGATATTAAATATTGTTAGACCAAGGAATAAGCTCTGATTTTCCATTTTGTAATTTTTAAAGTAAGTTGTTTAGTGATAATTACGAAAATTAGAACGTGTTTACAAGCTGTTTACAAGTACTGAAGGGAAACCACATTTCCTTGTTTCCTCCCCAGAGAAATAGACTTTGTGAAGAAAGAGGAGGAGCTGAAAAAAATTCTAGATGAAAAAGACAAGTGTTACAGGGAGCAGCTGGAGAGCTTGCAGAACAGGGTAAGACCCCAGCTGGAAAAAGAAATGCTTATACAGTACACCACAGCAGACTTCCTAGAGAAACTAAAACAAGCTTAAATATTGTTTTGTCCACAGATCGCTGTCCTGGAGTCCAGAGGGGCCTTAGATGTGGAGCGTCAGAGTGGTCTGGACTCAGCAGCAGATAAAAGATTAGTTGTCCAAGAAACAGTCACCGCCACACAATCTGTTGACTCGCTAATAGGTACAAAGGGTTACAAGAATTAAATTGAATCTAAAATGGAAGTACACACTTCACACTTTGTGTGATCTGCAAAACATTGACAAGCACACATAAACGCCTGTGTGCGTGGTAAATAATTTAAAATGTTCACAGTGTCTTATGACTTATTTGGTATTTGTTTTTTTCTACTGTGTAGAACAAGGCTGGAGTGAGTTGGTTCCTGAGACTGAGCGCTTGGACACCAGTGCACACAGAGCAAAAGGCCTGCTGGCTCAGAAGGCCAAACGTCAGCCTCCGTCGCGGAACAAACTGAAGGAGAGCCTCGCTGTGGCTTCAAGTCATTCTCAGGTCAGTCAGGAACAGCTGATAGGAATACCTTAATATGTTGTATGAGCATGTATTTGGATGGAACAGTCAGCCACCTGATGCCAGACGTTAGGCATGACATGAAAGCTGGAACCCCATCAAGGAAGGTTATGCTTAAAATGCTATCTTGGATGTAAAACTAATGCTGACAAAACACCATGCATCTCCCTTTTTATAGAAGAAACAGAGCACTTATTTACTAGAGTAATATTTAACTCTGTGAATAAGAGTTGACCCATCACAGTTAAATGTGGGATTTTATGCAGGGACAGTATCTGACAATTGTGGTGCCATTTATTTTGTGACTAATCAGTCTTCTTGCTATTTTAAAGCAAAATGTAGAAAAACGTCATTGCTGTGCTATGTAGCACTTTCCCTATAAAAACATAATTGCCCTAAGATAGTCAACAGCTATTCTAAAGTTTTGTCAGGGACCTCATTGAGTGTCATTTTGCCTTAACAAAACAGTAATGCACCTTTCAAATTTGTGTTTGTACGTGACTCAGCCAATACAAACTGAAGCGCGGCGTTTTCTGTTATAATAAAACTTTATCCCCTCTTCCTTGCATTGTCCTTAAATAAATATAAGCCGTGAATAATAAGCTTTGTCCCCTCAGGAAACTGAAGTAGAGGAGGAGCAGGAATCTCCCAGGAGGAGGAGGTCGATCCAGGAGAGCCTGTCCCTCCCAGTGCCTGTCTGCTATCCTGGGAATGGACAGAAAGATGATCCAGGAGAGACTAAAGATGGATCCAAGAGTAAGGCAGAGCTCTCCAGCAGCCTGTCTTTGTCACTGTCTCAGGGAGACAGTGTTGAAAGCAGCGGAAGTCCTCCTATTTCCCCTCCAAAAGACACCTTGTTGCATTCTTCCCCCTCTGGATTTATGCACAATGTCAAGAAGAGGGAATCAAAAGGAAAGAGCAAAGGTATGCAAGACCAAAATGTGATGACTGCAATAGCAATACTTTGTGTTGTATTGTTCCTGAGCCTGATTATCGTTTCATTTCAGAGGAACTAAATGAGGCCTCATCAGCAGGAAAACCTAAAAGACGATTTCCAGACTTTGGGTAAGTCTCCATAGTGATCTCTGTCATTCCTCTCCAATTTACCATAATTTTTGCACTAATGAATTTTTTTTTACTAACTGGTCATTAACAGAGGCCTCCGGAAGTCTGGTGGCAAAGGAAAAAAACACGACAAGGAAGCGATGAGATCATCTTTGGACAGCAGGTACGTTCAACTGTATTTACATCAGTTCAAAGGTAAGAAATATTCCAAAGATCTGTTGTTCTTTTTCATGTTTTGTAAAACATTTTTTGAGGTTATTCATTGCTACATATGTTAATGTTTGTGTAACAACTACAGAATGTTGGCAAAAACAATTTTTTTTAGTCTAATATAAATGAAAACAAACTTTACTCAAACAAAAAAAGGCTTGGGTACAGTACAGTAAATGGCTCAACTCCTTAGAGACCTTAACTGCCGTATTTACTGAATCTGTTGCTCTGTGGGTGTAAATATTGAGCTAAACAAGACCAGCTTTTTACTTTCTTATTGCCCAATCTTAATATAGTTTTCTATAATATACTTATTGCCACATTTCATTTGCAACAAGTCATGCTGTCACATGTGTAAGCCTGAGTGTAGACATCTTCCTATTTCTCCAATATCCAGGGGATCAGCGGAGTTACTGGAGGAGTCTGGAGGGAACCTGTCTCCTGCAGATTCAATGACTTCCATCCCCACCTGTATGCCCTTCTCCTGGTTTGGAGACAAAGACCGGGACAAAGACAGAGAGCCCTCCTCTTCCAGCAGCAGTCTACCATATGCTGCAACTGAGACCAGCAGTGAGCAAAGCCAGGACCGCAAGAATAAGGTTTGTAACTCAACGTGAACATAAATGTTGAACAGAGACAGTGTTAGCATCCAGCACGTTATATACAGTAGTATTAAGATATGCCATCATCAGGGGTCCCCACTTGATCCCCTCGGCCTGCTGCAGAACAGTCCTTGTCGGTCTTCTCATATTATATTTTAATCTTAATTGAAAGAGTAAAACTTGTAAAAACCTAATGGCTGGCGGTTTCCAGACATGTGTCGTCATTGACCAGTTCTCCAAACAAGCTTTGCGATGCAAAATCTACAATAATTGGATCTAATTAGAGAGAGCCATTAGAGAGAGTTGGCAGAGAAGGGTTAGGTACCTTTCAGATAAGTTTGCTAATCGTGACACATCAAATGCATCCAGTGAACCGCACGGCTAACTGTCACACAGGCGTCAAGTTGGTTTTCCCACAATGCTGTTTATCGAGTTGAAGACACAAGCGGAAGAAAATTATTATTAAGGGAAAGTTTTGGTTTTGGCATTATGGTACTTTTTGGCAGTGCTTTGCTGCTTGGACATTTATCTCACTGAACCGTGTTTCCTTTAAACAGACAAATCTCTCCTGGTCCTCTTTATTCAGTCGCTCATTAGATTTGGTACAGTATATGCATCTTTGTTTTACCTTTTGATTTTAAATGCCACAGTAGAGCCTTACTAACATATTGAGTTCTGTGATTTGTAGTTTCTGACCTCAACACATCCTATGAATAATTTCTTTTTAACTGGGTATGTGGTAAACTAATGTTATATCATTTTCCTTTTGTATACAAATAGAAAGCCTCGTAGCGTGTATAAGAGGATATGGATGAAGCCAAAAATAGTTTCTTGGCCTTGTTTCACCAGCTAATCAGAAGTTTAATTGGATATTTGTGTGTCTGTGTAACATCAACACTAATGGCTACGTTTTATATATTGTGCCACCTATTTTTAAAAGTGTTATTCTAGCATTATTATAATGCTAGATGTAAATTAAACTGGAAATGAACCTGCACATAGGTGGTGCAATAGCCTGCTGGTCTGGGTAATATTTCCCTGATTCCAAATTTGACCCACATTTGTGTCTGAAAACGTATTAATAAAAGAAACGCATTAAAACAGATCACTTGATGAATCAAATAGCTAATCTAATAGCATCTGCTCAACTAAATTAAAAACATTACCCCATACCTGAATTAGTCGAAGTAGTATCGCTAGTTGTTGTAGTCTAGAGGTTGTTGATGTAGTTTTGGTGGTGGATTAGTTTTGGTCACCTTTATGTTTTTGTGTGCTACGTAGTAGATCCTTGATCTTCTCCCTTCGTTTCACATGTTGAAGATCAGTCACTCATTGCTCAAATCAATAACCTGGATTGCTGCCACTTTAATCATAGTTTCAATAATTAACCATAATACTTTCTGTCATTATGGAAACAGCACGGCACTTACCCCTCCCTCACAACTGTAGTATTGTATTTGTTTGCTTCTCCAAGTGAAGAACTCTTGTTTGGTGATGTGTTGCTTTAGTAAATGCGTTCCTTGTTTCCACTTGTTCCAGAGTTTTTCAGTCATAGATGATTCTAGCCCTGCCAGTCCCAGTTCAGACTACTCTGGGTTAGTTGCTGAACCCAATCTGTCTGGGCGCTCACACACTTTAATCTTCTCTTCCAGCGAGGTGAGTGCTCTCCTTGTTGCGCAGTCACAAAAGCTGTGTGAGACGCCTTGATGCAGCTGAAAGGGGACATTCTCAAGCATGCTCTTTGTGCCTACCCCCTTTCATGGCTGTGATTAAATTGTGAATGCAGAGGAAATAGAATAGAGATGCATGTATGTAGAGCTATTTTGTTTTGTGTTAAAACCAGTCTTGTGACTTAGCTTTTCTTAAGTCATCTGTGATGTTAACAGTTTGTTTGTACTTTTACCTCTGTTAAACCGCCAACCAGTGCTTAATATTCTTTACCAGCTTTGGCAGACCACAGACTGTTGACTGCTCTGCTGCCTGCTCAGTGGTGTTTCAGCAGCCTCATTCTCTGGTATCACAGTCTCCAGTGTCTCAGTCTCTCTTAGTAAAACATAGAGTATGAAGACGCACACATCTGAGAATGTTATTGGTATTTTGCTGTCATTGCCCACTTGTGTTCTTGGTGCTAGCTTGGGAAATTTGTGCAATGCACACAGTTTTGTTCAACAGAACTTTCACTACATGTTATTTTTGTTTGTTGTTTAAATGTGTAATTGGTTTTACTTTTTTATTTTATTTTGTTCCATTAGCCTCGCACCCTCACTAAGTGGAACTGCATTTCTGCAATCTCTCCACCTACAGAAATAATGAACGTACGTATTTGTATTATCTGTGTCTTGTGTAGACTTTGGATGATGAACCAGCTACAGGAAAAGAGTATCATTGGCAGAACCGGCCAGTCTCTGAATGGACCAATCAACAAGTCTGTCACTGGTTGATGGGCATGAATATGGACCAATACACACCTGAATTCACAGCTAAGGGAGTGGATGGCCAGCAGCTCTTGTACTTGGACAGTGACAAGTTGAAGGTAAAATATAAAATAAAACCGCATGATGATAATTAACTTAGAATTACCTGTATATTAATGGAATGATGGTTTAAGATTGATGGTATTATGCTTATTTTTTACTTTCTTTTAATTACACATGGCCTCTTTAATTGCAAAGTAAGCCATTATTTAGTCAAGCCATGTGGGCCTTTTACTGCCACCCCGTGGCCAGAATATGATTGCATTATTATTTTTGACCCAAATCTGTGCTCTTTTTTTTCATCAGGCACTCTGTGTTTCAAGTCAAAGCGACCGTTCAACTATCAAGAAAAAGATTAAGGAAATGCGCAGGGCCCAGGAGAAGCTGGAGAAACAGCGAGAGAAAAGAGAGAAGGAGGTCCGACGCAGCGGGAGACTTCCAGTCAGTACGGACTCTGTCTGCTGAGGTAGCAGCTCTGTTCTGATCTCATGCTGCTCAGAAAGTTCATCACTGGCAGAACCCTGAGCAACCCTTTTTTCTTTTCTTTTTTTTTTACTTTTGGTGCCATGACATTCATATCACATGGATGCCAGGATTGTAACCTGTACCAACTGAGGTGCCAGTTGTGATTTATGTTTATACTGAATATTTTCTCATCACATTTTTAACAAACTTCAGCTCAAATCATTTTAACGGAAAGATGGGGAATTCTTTTTGGGTATATGACCAAAAACACATTTTTTTACCACTAAAATCTTGATGCTATAATTACATCAGTCTGTTTTCAGATTTGATGTAGTTGTTACAGATCATGCACACATTTACCTATAGATGTTAAATGTATTCTGCTTTTTCAGCATTTTATATTTTTGCTAACTGGCCTGTTTCTATGTACAACTCTTCTGTGTGAACGGTTTTTGTACATTTCAGATAAAAGCACTATTTGTCTTTTAAGCTCCAAGCGGTGACAAGGTTTAAATGTATAAATGTTTTATACATGTGCTTATTAACTGCATATCTTTTTTTTTTTTTTTTTTTACTTAAATACCATTGTTCATTTTATACTGTCTACATTTTTCTACTAAGTAGAATAGCTAGATTGTTGTTTTTGCTGAATGAAAAGCAACAAACAAATCAAGTGGGGATGTGGTGAATGCTGCTTCTGCTCTCTCTGACTCTGGCTGTGTCGCTGAGATTTTCCCATGATGCTCCATGTAAATACACACAGCACGCAGGTCTGCTACACGTACACCTCACTGCTCCATTAGACGGTCAGATGGATCTATGACAAGGACTTGTGTGAGTCGGGAGCACAGCGTGGTGTGAGGCTGTGAAGCTGAACAATGAGTTGTTCACTGCCAAACAAAGTGCTTCCCTTCTCCTTCTCACGCAAGACTCCATGTTCTGTATACAATACGACATGTTGGACTGCAAAAAAATCATGTTTTCTGAATCGGAGTAACATTTCTTTGTACATAACATCAATAAACTAATTTTCACCTTATGTGGTGTTTGTATTGGGTTCTTCCTCCCTTCTTCAGTTTGTTTGCATTTACATTGAGCACCAAATAATTGCGCCCTGAGTCAACAGACCAACAACTAAAGAAACTGGCCATTTTTAAGTGAGGTTGTTTTGATTGCAGGGCTGTTCTCTTATTCTGTTAACATGATTGTCTTGTCCCTCAGTAATCCATACTGGATTATGCAAGGCTTCTGTCAGGAGGCATTTACATTGTGTTCAGTCACTTAATTTGCCAGATAAGCAGTAAAACTATTTTTTCTGCTTTTACACAAAGTCTCACAGGATTTTTTAAACTTAATATTCACTTTTAAAATAAATTCTACCCATGTCACTGTTGAATCATCATCATCCCCCTTGAAAAAACATACTGTAACATTGTCACACTAAAAATCATTTTATTTAAAATCCCTTGAGTAAATGTCGGTATTTGTTGCATTCACTGTAGTAAGTGTAAATTAGACTGCACAGCCATTGGTTATAGTTTATTTACAAGGAAGAGTCCTTAAAATACAACCACAGCAGTCCAAATATTTTGCTCTTGTACTGCAAGTATTGTAAGTGTTACAACTTGTGAGAAAAGATAAGCACATTGCTTCAAATTAACTGAGTTTCAGATGAAAACTAAATAAGTTGCAAACCCAATAAGTCATATCAGCCTACTTATTTTCCTTTAGCTTTGTTGAATTTCAGATTCAGGTTTATTGTTACGTTAAGTAAATAAGTGCAAAACTTAACTATAGAGATGGCAAATCAATATGTTGTTTGATCACATTGCTTGTATACATCATCCAACTAAAGAAATGCCCCAAATAAAAACATTCAAATCAATCAGACGCACACAGATTTTTAAAAAACAAGCAGCAACTTATTGTGTAATAAGTTTTCCCTTTTCTTACCTTCTTCCTCTATCGCAGCGCTGGGGAGGGGCTGGCTAGTCCACACATCATTTGGGGATGGGAGAAAAACCTACTCTGATTTTTTCTTTAAACCAATTACAATAGTCACTAAACACTGTACGGAGCAACGGCGTCTTTGCAAAATAGCCTCGGGAAGGAACTTGTTTTGGTGGACAGTGTAGGTTCAAAAGTTGTTTAATTCGTGCAACAGAAAACTCAGATTGGGCAGATAGTCTAGCTATCTGTCTGGATTCACCTTGCAGAGATCTGAGAAAAAGGTTAAGTTGACCGGAGTTCAAAATGCCAACCCAAAGAAAACCCAAGGCAACATATCTGGCCTATATGATTGAAATCCGTCGGCAACGGAGCAGTCCCGGAAGTGAAACGTCAAGGCAACGGAAAAAACACATCCTCCCATGGTTTCCTCGCGTATCTCCCGTACCTCCTCAGTGGGTGGGACTAAGACCCAAGGAAGGGAGGCAAGTGGAGGGGTAAAACAAAAAAATTACTTTTCAGCTGATTTCATCGGCTGAATTTAGTTTATCACAGATATTCCTTATTGGTATTCATATGTTGGTTGATAAATACAAATTTAGGAGTGGTTACATAGTTTATCCGAAATATATGTCAGCTCAGGACATCACAATTACACTATGGAAAATGTTTTTTTTTTAAACAAGGTAAAAAAGGAAGTACCTACCACAGTTTTAAGTACACACAAAAACACGCACACACACAAACACAGTTATTTGGCTCTAGAAACTGCGAAACGTTGTCATGTCCTTTGGCTCTTTGCTGGGGATGCACCAGTCGTCAGCCTCGTGAATCGTTTTGTAATGTTTCCAGGCGGACTTGTTGTACACAGGGAGCCTCTCAATGGACTCTGTGGAGAGTGCCTAACAAGAGATTGATACAGATCAATTGAAACACAATGCAAATAATGCACGTGGGTGCACAAACACACACAGACACACACACAATTACCCGAATGTAGACCACAGCATCAGTTCCGTAACCTTCCAGAGAGTACAGCTTCAGGTCCCCTTGAAAGTACCGGGCGTAGAGTCGAGAAATGGGCAGGCCATACCCGTAACCTGCCTGGACAAAAACAAAACAGAGCAGTTAGCAGTTTTCATAGCAGAGCGCAAATAAAACAACAGTTGCGTGTGATAAAGACTAGACTGTGAAGTAAGCCTGGCACTGGAACAAACTGATTATACACACAGATGTTTTGCTGTATACACATTACAATGCGTTCATGTATTTTTCTCTCTCTTTGAAGCAGTGTTACAATAACAACACCGTGTGATACAACTGAAAGCTCGAGAAAAAAGCAAGTAAGTGGGTCAACTGTGATTATTTTCTTTGTCCTCTACTATTTCAAAAGAAGTCTGTTATTGACATAGATCATGATATAAGGATGTATGGGAAATCATGTGTAAAAGCAGGTGTAAACGTATTAAAGATTCATTTTTAATTACAACTAAAATCTGTTTTAGTAAAATTCACTTTGGTTGGGATCCATTTGGAACAGAATTTAGTAAAATAATAACACAATATGATCATATTGTCACAATAAAAAACAATAATTATCACCCAGTTCTACTAGAGACATAAGTCAAGTCCTAGATGTATTTAAACTGCACTTTTCCTGTAAGTTCAACTGCCCAGAAACATAATTTTTATTATTTCTTCTGTGACATGGTCCATAACTGTTCCTAAGTGATTGCTTTTTATTCTTTTGATGGTGCCGAGTACAAATTGGAGAAGTCGACCGCAAAGTGAATGAATCCACATCAGAACTACTGACCAGTGGAGCAGCACGGGCCCCGTCCATGCTCGGTCGAGGAGCTGTGGAGTACGTGTAGGTAAACAACCGATCAATCTTGCGCAGCGGCACGCCTCCTCCACGATCACTCACCTGAAGAAGAACATATGGTCTGAACAGTATCCTCATCCAATGACTCCATTTTCAGTCTGGACGTACGTTTACACAGCCACGTTTTGGCTAAAAGACTTCGGTGCAGGAGCACAGCTTTACCTTGACTGTCAGATCTTCAGTTCCCAGGGCGACCTGAGCGTGGATAGCAGGATACTCCATGGCGTCGCCATATAACTCCATGGTGGCCCGCATGGCGTTCTGCAACAAGGCAACATGTGAAAAATGTAAATCTGCAATCATGTCAGCCAGCTGTCTAATTATTCAATTCAAAAAGCTAATCCAGACCAACCTTAAAAAGTTCAAACACCATGTGATACAAATGAGAGGGGACATAGACCACCGTGGTGGGGTTGGCTGTCGGGACAGAGGATTATTGATGAGACTCAATTTCATCAGACATGTTTGAAACAAACAACTCTTATTTATATAGTTATTTATTCATCAATAATGCAATTTAAAGTGCTTCAGATAAACAAATGTGTTTGCTTGTATTGTACATAATTAAAAGTACCTGTGAATTCCTCCAGCACCAGCTCAGGAGAGTTCATGTAGTACCGGTCACAAAGGGTTCGGGCATTTTCGTAGGCATCTACGAGAAAGAGGATGGTTTTCAGGAAACAACACAACGATTAAATACCTGAAAAGTAACATATCTGAGCGCTCTTTCACCATCATTTAATGTTTGCGCTCTCACCTCCGATAACCTCGCTGACACGACAGTTTGGATCAATACTGCCGATCTGCTTGGGATGAGCTGGGTTCACCTTCACCTTCCCACCAAAGAGGAGAGCTGGAATACAGCACACAGGTTTATAACCACGCACTACGCTGCAGTATGAAAAGTGGGAATTATTGAAATGATAATATACCCCCAATAGACATATTTCTCCGTCGTTTCTCAATTAATCGTCTTAAAAACGCAACACTTAATCCGCAATTTTCATTGTTTTGTATTGTAATATGTTTTGTTTTTCTTTCCAATAACTGGGTCACCCCAAATTCTGACACACAACACACTTTCCCTACTGGACTGGAAGCTTGACGACCCAAAGCAAAAAAAAAATTCTAGCTCTGCATGCATACAGAAAAACCCGTTATGAATGTTTTGTTTCTTTAATTACAAAACCTTGTTTTTATGTCAGTAACAATACTGTTACCAGACAGCACAAAATCCACTCTATAAAACACTATAAATAATGGAAACTGGGAAATTAATATTTTTTTAAGTGAAGTTGACAGAGGCTTACCAAGTATTCCAAAAAATAATCTCCCTAAATGTTCTTTCTTTCTCACAATCTAATCATAATGTTGTGTTTGCCTTCATCATTATGCTCTCATATTGCTCCTTTGTCCTCATGGTGTTTAAGTCAGGCACACAGCAGGAACTGTGTACCTTAACAATCCCAACACCCAGCACGTCTAAGCAGGTTCACTGTCTCTTTGTCCTTTATGTCTCACACTTGAATAAACAATTAACTCTTTCAAAAGGTGTAGATAAGGTACAAGTCCTCTCAAGTTCATTTCAAAAATGTCTCTGGGTGTGGTCTGTGGATGTTTCCTGGTTCACTGTGGCGTGACGTTAAAAGGTTGCACAAAGGGCGTGCCCCAAACCGCAAAAAAAATAAAAATAAATAAGCCTCTGGTTTCCTGTTAAAGGAACGACCTGGCTCTTTGTGACAAATCTACACGCAAGTACAACTGCTGTTCACACATGACATTATTCATGACTGACAAAAAGAAAACATCTTTGATTACGCAGAGGGGAATCTACTCACTGTGCTGGTTGAGCAACATCCGGATGGATATTCTGCTCATGTAGAAACGGTCTAGAAAATACTGCAGATTTTGGCTGACAACCGGGTCCGTGCCGTAGCTCTCCTTGTACTCCACAACTCCCTGAGCCATGGTGGGAATGACATCATTGTGCCGATTTCTGATCTTTATCACTGCATCTGTGAAACTAAATAAAGACACAACAATGATAATAACTTAAACACCACAACATTAAATCATCATAGAGAAACTAAACTAAACTGCATAGTGTTTGTTTCAATTTACTTACTCATATGTGACTTTCTCATCATCTGCATTTTTGTCTTTGAACTCGAGAATCTCCTGAAAACTTTGCATGTACCTGCACAAGAAAAGAAAAAAAATCACTATTTGCAGGCACTGGCATCAGCGCAATATAAAAAGAAAACTAAGAAAAAGTCAAACAAAACCTTTGCGTACCAGCCCTGGACCAAACGCACCGATGGAGTCTTCAGCAAGTTGTCCGGCAACAAGTTAATTTCTTTCATGATGTTTGCCAACCTCACAGGTAATTCCTGTCTGAGGAAGGCGAATGATGTTTTCTCACATGCATTTTCTGAGCCTGAAATGTGTAAACACAAACAGGAACATCTGAATTATCTTCTTCTTCTTTTTTTAAATACTATGGGACACAAATATTTTGGGGGTGTTTTCAGTGTGTGCTGTCACTTGGGTTGGTTGATATGACAATGTACAATAGAAATTTGTCTACTGTAATTTTGCCATACAGTTTATACTGTTGTAGCTATCAAGAAGCCATTGTGAGCGATGTTGCAATATAAAGAGATAATACTGGATTTTTAGCATTTTTGCATTCATGTTAAGCACTTCATCGATTTGATGGATTAGTCAAAAAAAGACATTCTTATTTTAATTAAAAACCATTTCTCAACTTTTAGGACCTTATTGTAATTCATCCCATTGTTTATGTGTTTTATTTTATTTCCACTGCTGTGTAACTTAAAGGGGTGTTCTCTTTATATGCCTTTTCTTGGCTTCTAATCTCCCTTGCCCTATGTTTTTACTTCGTATCAAGCCTTATTGTTGTTCTTTCTTTTTTAACAATGTACACTAATAAACAAAAATTCTAAATCATGTTTTCACAATAAACATCCTCCACCAAGGCTACATCACAACAGTTCCAGACACTGCCTCCATGTTTCTTTGTAGCAATTAGCCTGTGGTAGCACATTTGTTTAGTGAAATGCACCCCTATGCATAATGTAAACTGACATTATCAGAGCCTTAAAGTGGCTCTTGTATTTTCTATGTGATCTTGAATTCAGCAGTTCCAAACCTGGGACCCTGGACTTCTCAAGGACGTTACAAGTTGCATATAAAGTGTTGCCAGATAACTACCAGGGTAGGATTACAACTACTTTTCTCTCATCGTTGCACGTGTCTTGTAAAATAGTCCATGTTTTCATCTTCTCAGAAACATGTGAGAAAGGAAATGAATTATTTAATTTAACTGCTTACAACTCGTGAATATGCAACCTGTGAGGAAAGGTAACATGTGTACTTTGCATTAGGAGATCACAAGCAAAATAAATTGGGATTTTCACCACTGTCTTCAATGTAAACACAAAGACACACGTGTACGTGTACTGACCATACAGTCTATGGTGACGTTAGCAACTCTTACCAAAATCCAGAAACTGCTTCATTGACAGAGGGGAGGGTGAAAATCTGGAGTAATAGTCAATGTCCTTTCCTATGGACACGCTGTTCCTCAGAAACCTTAAAATCCTCATTGTGACAGCTAGCTCCTGTGTTCGCTCACTTGGCGGACAGTGCAGTTCAGGTGGTGTCACAGATGGTGCTTCTTAAGTTTATAGGTGGCATCAACAGCACAGCCACGCAGTTAGTTAGCTAATCTATGTTAACATTAGCTTCTACGCCTGAACTTCAGCAGAACACACTCGTGAAATTAACGCGCTGTCATTCAGCAATTTGGTAAAATGTGTGCAAAGTCATCGTAACATATTTCTAAATCGGCCTTTACTTTAATTGCTCATATCTGAGAGTTAAAGATAGTAAAATGGGAAGAAGGCTATATGCGGTAACAGTGTTGAATGTGCCAACCGTGTACTGGCGTGCACTGCAGCCAGCTAAACCAGAGAGTCATAACGATGTCAAGAGAAGAAAGGTGAAGAACGTCACCTTTCGACTTTGTTAAGATGCTTTTTTCCCTTCTTATTTTTAAGCGTAATACTTCAAAATGTGCAATGTGCTTCTGTCTTTTATTTTTCACAACAATATTGTTGAACAGTAGTACATTAAAGGTACAATTAAAGCGTAATTGACAAAAAAATTGGGAAAGCATAATGACAGATCTGATTAAATTTGAAATATTTTTTACAAAAAAAAGTGTGAATGCACCACTTAAGAACAAAAACGTTGCAATGATATATATATATATATATATATATATATTGTGTGTGTGTCAAAAATGACGGTGTTCAATAGTTATGATAAAAATGGGCGGTGTAATGGCCAAAATAAACGGTCCATATCCGTGGCAAGTAAGAAAGCTAAAAACTCATGTAATATAAATTAATCTAATTTGACAAGATGCTTTCAAAATGATTTGAAGAACATCATCAATCATTTAGACAGCGTTTACTTGCCACGGTTACAGACCGTTTTATTTGACCATTACATTGCGCATTTTTATCAGATAACTATTGTACAACGTCATTTGTGTAGTTGTCATCCAGCTCGTGTTCAGCACCTACATTTTCTTTTCTTGTCGTTGACTCAGTACTCTTTGGACAATCTAGAGTCTAAATCCCTGAGGTATGTCTGTCAGGAAGCAAGCTGTACAAATAAAATTTCAGTTGGGGTCTGGTCTGGGCCGTGATTTGGCATTGGACCAGTCAATCTACCCAGGGAGGCGGGGTTTGTGCACTTGCAGACAAGGATCAGGGCTAACGTATTTCGATTTTGTTCCTAACTGCCGTCATTTCCTTTAGTCAACTACAGAAATGCCTGCTTGAAGAAGTACGAGGTAGCGGGCCACGTTTTTGTGAAGGATGTTGTGTTAGTTTTTGGTCGGCATCTGGCTCAAGGTAACGTTAACAAACCTGTGATTGACTATATTAACTCTAATGTCTGGAAAGTCATCGTAGGAGAGAAACTGTTTCCTCGGTTACATCGGTTGAACCAGCTCGCATTTGTGCCCCGCCAAAAGCCTCAGAAGTTAAGCGAGGAAGTGACCATTTTGTGAGTTTGCTGTTTTAACGTTATATTAAAGTCAGCTCCCTGCTAACGAAAATGAGTGGCGGATTCAACTTTGGGCAACCCTCCGCGGGCTTCGCTTTTGGAGCTCAGAAGCCCACTGCAGCCACAGCCGCAGCCACTGGCACGGGCTTTGGGATGACCAGCTCCACACCCGCAGCCCCCGGAGGGGGCTTCGCATTTGGTACTACCGCCCAGGCCACCCCGAACCCTGCCGGCTCCTTCAGCTTTGGCACCCCAGCGAAGAGCACAGCAGCCGGCGGAGGAGGCTTCTCTTTTGGGACCCCCACCCCCTCATTTGGAATGAGCACTCCTCAAACCACAGCAGCGGCACCCGCAGGAATGGCTTTAGGCTCGGCAGCTCCAACTGCGGGGTCAGGGTTCACCATGGGTTCGGGTTTACCTGCACAGACCACCGCTGCCGCCCCCGCAGGAGGAGGATTCGCCTTTGGAACTCCTTCTCAAGCTCAAGCTCAACCCCAACTTGCAGCACCACCAACAGCCACAGTTGCTGCAACTACAGGAGGTTTTGGAGGGTTTAGCTTCGGAGCAACCAAAGTTCAGGCGACCACACCTGCAGCCCCTGTTACAGCTCCTACTGCCGCCCCGGGAGGGGGCTTCAGCTTTGACACCAGTGCTCCATCAAACCTCACCTTGGGCGCCCAGCCCCAGCCAGCCCACGCTACTGCAACCACAGCAGGTCAGGGTGGAGGGTTTACCTTTGGGATTAAACCTTCCTCCACCCCAGCTCCTCCTGCAGCATCCCAGGCAGCCTCAGCTCCAGGCCCATCTCTCTTTGCTTTACCCATCTCTACAGCTGCTGCTGTCGCTGCGGCCACTGCTGCTGCTACTGCTGCTGCTGCAACGGCCGCTTCAACAGGTACAGGCTTTACTTTGGGTGGAGTTTCAACTTTAGCAGCAAGCACCGCTGCTGCAACAACCGCGGCTGGTGGTGGTCTGTCCTTTATGATGAAACCTCTGGGGGCAGCGACCATCACCTCCGCCTCCGCCTCTGTCCCTCCGTCCACTGTTGCAGCTGCCACAACAGGTGCTGCTACAGGCTTTGCACTGGGGCTCAAACCGCCATCCAGCGCAAGTATCATATCAACTACTACAGCAACAACCATCCCTACAAGCAGTGCTCCTCCAGTGATGACCTATGCCCAGCTAGAGGGTCTCATTAACAAGTGGAGTCTGGAGCTCGAGGACCAGGAGAGACATTTCTTACAGCAGGCTACTCAGGTGAATGCCTGGGACCGCATGCTGGTGGAGAACGGTGAGAAGATCACAGCCCTGCATAAGGAGATGGAGAAGGTGAAGCTGGACCAAAGGAGGCTAAACCAGGAGCTGGATTTCATCCTGTCCCAACAGAAGGAGCTGGAGGACTTACTGTGCCCGCTCGAGGAGTCGGTGAAAGAGCAAAGTGGAACAATCTACATGCAGAATGCGGACGAGGAACGCGAGAGGACGTACAAGCTTGCCGAGAACGTGGATGCTCAGCTGAAGAGGATGTCCCAGGACCTGAAGGAGATCATTGAGCACCTGAACACATCTAGTGGCCCAGCAGATACCAGTGACCCAGTAAGATGAGACCTAATTCATGTGAAACCTTCCTTGACAAATTTCTGGTGTTTTGGCATTTGTTGTTGCACAATAAATTTAACTTCTGTTTTTTTTCTTTTCTTTCTTCTACTCCTCAGCTTCAGCAGATCTGTAAAATCCTCAATACCCACATGGATTCACTTCAGTGGATCGATCAGAACTCTGTTCTTCTGCAGAGAAGAGTGGAGGAAGTGTCCAAACTGTGTGACAACCAGCGCAAGGAGCAGGAGAAAACCTTTCGTTTAACATTTGACTAATCAGGAATAAATATGTTGATGTATATTGACGTAATCTTTTTTTTCTTCTTCTTTTTCCTCAGTTTTCCTAAAGAGGGATATCTTTTTGGGGGTGCAAAACCAAACATTAATTACAACTCGTTTTAACTTGGTTTTTTCCTTTTTTTTCTGTTTCTCATTTGGTTGCATAAAGATCAGTATTTTCATTGCAAGAGCTTTTAATAGAGTAGTAAATAATAATCTGTTCCCATGTAAATGCTATGGTTGTTCTGAATAGGTTGATTAAATAAATCTTTAGATAAAGGCTCTGTTTTATTGGTTACCAAATAAGCATTTCTGCCATTATTTTCTTTTTGTGTTTTAGTTGTAGACTTTTGTGTGCACATCCAGTGTCCCTATAAAATTTGAAATATAATTTTAAAAGCTGTGGAAGGAACTGGTCATGAATGTCGAACAATACCCAATTTCAGCTTCTCAGTTGTGAGGATTTGCTGGCTTTCTTTTGTCTTATGTAATAGTAAACTGAATATCTTTGGATTTTGACTGTCAAACGAAACAAGCAAATTTGAAGCTATCTCATTTGGCTTTAGGAAATTGTGATTTTGCATTGATCACAATTCTCTAAAGCTTATAGAATTGAAGCCCTCATTGGCAGAATAATGGAGATGACAAATTATTAGTTGCAGCCCTTCTTTTGTTTAGGATTATAATTGTATTGGTAAGAAAAGTTTACAGTAGGAATCATTTTTTAAGCATTTTATTACACTATACATTCACTGTAAACTAAATCTATAAAAAATACATTTGTTTCTTTTCATCATCTTCCCTTTGGATTCTGCACATGGAACAAAAAGTCTTAATTCAGTGATGACCTACAGACAGTACAGTGGATGCTACCTGAATGGCACAACAGTGAGAAGAGGTGAAGAATCAATTGAACAGTTGTCATTTGTGCACCATTAATTATTGTAAAATGATAATGTACATTCCAAAAAAGGGCTGAAGCATTTTGATGGAAAGTACTGGAACTAGACACAATTATACACAACAGAAAAATGTGCTAGCAAGCTACCTGTGACTTCCTTGCATAGACTTTCTTTTCGGCTTAAAGTAATACAGTACAACTCCATAGAAACAGTAGTGAGCTTAGCCGCAGGACACGTAAGACTAAAAAAAAAAGTCTTTGGCTGCATGAAATTATTTTTTTTATGAAAAAATAAATATACAGTACAGTGTGCGGAAGTATTTAAATATATACAAAACTTACAAACAAAAAAAACACAGTGTAAAAATTCAAATACATCAACCCAACTAATTCCTGAAAGGAAAATATCACTGATGTTCAACAAATAAAAATAAAAACAAAGTTCAGTGTTTGTGGCTTGAGGTTCTTTAAAAAAATCAGGTTATACCTGACTGCAAAAATCATTTTGAACACAAAGAAATGAGTTAGGAGTAGCTCTCATCATCGACCCAAGTTGTCATCCACTGCTTTTTTTCCAAAGAATCAAGCATAACTTTTCCATCTTTGTACTCAGGCGTTTCTTTTCTTATCCGAACTGCGTGGTAACGAGGGACGCTGTCCTCTTGTTTAGAGCGTTTGAAGAATCCACACTGAGAAGGGAGATTTCACACACATACATTATTAAAAACGGATAAATATGAGAAATATTCATGCACGCTGTAGACAACAAGAGGAAGGATTTGCAGGAATGTTAAGCATGCTTTGCCATTTTTAATGGGATGTTTCAAACTGCCAAGCAGTGAAAGCAGTGATGTCAGCAAAAGCACCTGCAGGGCAGAACATTAACCGCCAAAAAGGAAAATATTAAGCCTGTTGGTAAAAGAAAAATGCATTGATTTCTTGGCAAAATTCAGAGACGCATATTGTATAAATATCATAAACTCTAACATTGTGTCAATTCAGTATTTATTTTGTGTTGCATTTAGGCTTAAAGGTTTTTGTGTTTCCTGTTTCATCAGCTTAGTACAATATGCATCTGATTGAATTTTTCTGCATGAAGTCGGCTGATTTGGCCAGAAAGTGAGTTCATTAGTCACTGCAGTAATCACACTTCATGCTGACAGCTTGTTTTTACCCCTGTTCAGAGTATAAATCAGGCCTCAGCAGAGAGTTTCTCCTTGTCAGAGGGCTGAACATGGATCTCTGCCTTGTGATATGCAGCATCGTATTGGTCTTTTGATGCTCTCTTGAAGAAACCACACTGAGGGGGAGCAAGGTTGTTAAGAGTGGCAAACTGAATCAGTTATAATAAGCTATAGCCATTATGATCAATACACCGGAGAAATGACTATAATTAACATAATAATTTACCTGTAGAGGCCAGTGTTTGTTCTAAATATATTTGGTGTAATAGATAATACTGTAAAATCCCAAATACAACTGTAATTTTTCACATTCAGTGTTGACTAATCTCTTCAATTTTTGATTTCCAATTAATCCCATTAGTTTTTAGTCAAGAAATGTCAAAAACGTATGGTTACCACAGCCTGAAGTGGGGCCTTCAAAATGCTTGTTTTGACAGTCCAAAGATACTGTCTATATAAAGGTATGTACAGTATATATATATATATATATATATATATATAAAGGTATTCACAATAATATGAAACCAAAGAAAACTTAAAATCCTATTACTTTTAAACCTGTAACCAACAAATAAAAACAAGGTGAATTACTTCCTTTTTCAAGTTGTTTATTTATTTAGATGTTTAGTTATTTATATTTTTCATAACTTTTACTCTTCACAGACTACACCTTTTCTGATCTAATGTCCCTATAGGGCTTCATGAAGTTCGTGTTTTTTCTTCATCCTGTATTTATTAATTTTGTTTCATCCTGTATTGCCAAATATGAGTGTCACAAAGGTGTAACGTCCCTGAATCTCACCTTCCAGAGCAGAAACACCATCAAAGCCAAAATCAAGATGCCTGCCAGAACAGCCACCAGTATGATCCACCAGGGAACTCCACTGAGCTGTGCTACTGCACCTTCAGGGGACACTACCACTGTGACCTGCAATAAAACGCCAAAGAAGAAGATGAGAAAGGATCAAGACAATAAACAGTTGATAATTTGTTGATAGCTGTCGAGGTGTTTACATCAGTGTGAGGAGTCCTCAGGATCATGTTTTTAGCCTTTGTATGAAGGACGAGCGAGGCCTTCACAACAATGTGCAAATTTGAAATAGAGGCGTAATCCTGCGTGAAACAAAAACAGCAACTCAGGTAAGACAGTCATGCCAAATCACATGCCAGACAAACAATTAAAATACAATGTGTCACCTCAATAAAGGTTGCGTTCCAGAGACGAGACCTCAGCTTAACTGCTGTACCGTCCATGCCCTGTAGGGGGCACTTGAGCACCACACATTTGGTCTCACTGTCACATGTCTGGAAAGGAAAGCATTCATTACACGTCAAAGCAATCTATACTTTTACAAACAGTGATAGATGAAGTATCCCGACCCTAAAACCACACTGTTGAAATAGGCCTACTTGATTGATTGTTTGATTTGTAAAAAGCACCAGCACGTCGCTTCAACGCATCGTGTAACTCCTGAAAGTAATACCTATCTAGCAAATGTATCAGTCACCTCAACCATCAAGCCCTGATACTCACGGCTTTAAAAAAAAAAATTGTGGTGAATAAAAATAAATTAAAAAAAACACCACTAAATGTTGCGTTAAAATGCGTTGTAAGTTGAGTTACCAAGATTGTCAACGATAATAATATCACTGAAATGCGTTCTATTACTGCGTTACAGCAAAAAGGAACACGTTACTGTAACTGCGTTACTTTTGTAAAGCGTTACTTCCAAAAATGTTAATTATTAACTACTGGTAGTGAATGTTTAACTAATCATTCCTTAATGATTAACCTCAGTATGATGTCCACTTTATCTCCAGTTACTCACAATGCTTAAATCCTCAAATACTAATAGTGAATGCGTAACTAATCATTTGTTAATGATTAACCACCACTCTGTACCAATGGTAGGCTAGTGAATGCTTAACTAATCATTCCTTACTCATTCATTTAACAGTAGCTAATCATTAGTGCTTGAATCACAGTCAGTAGGCTACCAATGGTGGTGAATGCTTAACTTATCATTTGTTAATGATTAACCACCACTCAGTACCAATGGTAGGGAATGCTTGATTCATCATTTGTTACTCATTTATTTAACAGTAACTACTTATTAGTTCTTAAATCACAGTCAATCAGTAACTACTCAGTAACTAACCAAATAATACTTATTCATTCCTCATTTGTTCCTCATTTGTTAATCATTAACTACCTACTTTTTTGTGTACTTTATTGTTAAGTGTTACAAAAAACCTTATATCTTATAAGCTCCTTATTTGTTTTGTGTGCAAAAATCTGAATGTTTAAAGTAACTAGTGGAAGTAGAAAGTGGCATTTAATGAAAATACTACAGAGTACGTATCTAAAATGTGTACAGTACTTGAGTAGATGTACCTTTGTTTTTAAACAAATGTGATGACATTCATGAAGACTCACCAAAACTTTTTTTTTCCCTGACAGGGAGGACATTGTGCCAACAGTTTTTCTTTCTCCAATTTCCCGCTTTGTCCTGGACGCAGAAGTCTCCTGAAAACACATTTCTTCTCATTAACTCAACGTGGAAGTAAGCAGACTTTTGGTCAATGCTCATTTCACTTTAAGTGCATAAAATGGAAAAAATACTACCTGGATGTGTTTGAGAGAATTGATTTCAGACTCGGGAGAGCAAAGGATGTCCTCCGGTCCTGTTGCAGTGACCTTTACCAGGTACAGAAGCCATTTACCGTCTTTGTTCCATTTGGGCCACTGAATGTGAAGTGCGGCCCTGACAGAAGACTTCCACAAGTTGTTTATCTGAAGGAGAAATCAAAAACTCACAATTACATATACTAAGACTATGCATTATATGACAGTAGTGATTTAAAAATCATATATAGAAGCAGGTCCTATGAATACACGTACTCTGAATGTGTAAGTAATCAAACTTCCAATCTCTTCTTCTGTCTTCATGGCACTTTCCCCTTTCACTACACCTCCAAAGGAAACCTGATTAGGGCTGGCTTCCCTGATAAAAACAAGCAAAAATATGTATGCACATACTGTTGGAGTCACTTTATATTTATCTGTAGTCAAACTATAGTTTAACACACTTACCCACTGATCGACAACGGCAATTCAATGATTACTTTAGCCTTCACTTTGACAGGAGCAATATTTTCTTGCACACTTGTTCTAAAAGAAGGAAGAAAACACACCAATAGTTTTATTTATGTTAATGGTAACCTATCTCAACATACAGAAAAAAAGCATGTAGCAGCAGTTCTTACGTTTGGAGCTGCAGGTTGATATCCATCTCTGTGGTGTCGAGAGCCATACCCACAGTGCTCAGGATGATGTAAAATATAGCCTAGTATTAAAAAAAGAAACAGAACACAACATCTCTCACATTTGAAGTACAACAGCTAAGTGGCAGGATGAACATGTAAAACAAGTCCGTACCTTTGAGTCTCTCTTGAAAGGATTCCCCAGCTCACAGTCTGCTTGAGAGCCGTTCTGATTTGCTGTACAGATAATCGGCTTTTCCATCTGAAAAAGAACATATTGTAAATTTGGAACAGCTGGATATCAACTAGAAATCATAACTTAAATTAATATGTCAGAAAATAATTAGGTAACAGTTTTGGCATATTGTTTTAAAACATTCTGAGGATGGCAATGGCTGTCAATTGGATGCAAATATCCTAAAGACGTTGGTGACCCACTTACTTTTCACTACCAGTAGGTCAAAATGTTCATTGATCCAACAATATATTTGATGACATGATACTAAACTTCCGACCAAATCAGTGTTTTTTGCTAAAACTGCAAACATGCATGCACATGCACTGACCGATAAGCCAAAAGTAGTATTTAACATGCTACCGGTCCACATGTTAATGTTGTAAAAAACTTAAAACTTAAAACAATTAAGTACTTAAGGTTGTCATTGACAGATTTGTAAATACTTTGTCTGATAGTTCCTGATTTGAACCAAAACCTTTCCCAATTTAGAGTATTATTTTTGGCAAAGTTCGTAAGGCTGCAACATTTACCAGAAAAGGTATGAACTTGGTTACCATATTGGCACTAATATCAAGAAATAACCAAGCCCAATGCTTAGACTACTAGTGGTAGCCAAGTTGTCTCCATTTGTCTTCAATGCAGTGGTGTAGTCTACGTGATACGCAAGTATATGCAGTATACCCACTAAGAAAACTCCTTGATTTCCATCTCTCCACTTAAAATTGCTGAATGACACGCATCAACATACCTTCCATTATGTTTTTGGTATATTTAGAATTGTCAACTGTGTAATTTACCTTTTCATAGGCTAAATAAAGGTATTTCCATGGTAAATTGGTTCATAAAAGTGAATCAGAATGCAAAAAATGAAGTCTTTGACGCTCAAAATATCCCTGGGGGAGGACGCCCAGACCCCCTTCTATGATATTCCCCATATCTAATATTGACTGTTGACTGAATGTTTCATGTAGTCTTGTGTAATGTGTTTGTAGGCCTACCATATACTGTGCTAACGTTACACAATGTGCACAAACATGCAGCGCTGCATTTGCTTGGGTGTTGGACCATGGTGAAGTTTTTTTTCCTTTCATAAACGGGTATTAAATAACAAAAACAAATGGTTGTTTGATTTTCTTTGTAAAATACAAAATTTTCAAAAAAGTATTTTCCTTTTAATGGTCAAAAAGGGATTTTAAATATGCTTTGATTTTCAATTTCTATTTGAAATAACAAAAAATAAAATCAATAGGAAACAGAAATGTAAAAAGGCCTGTTGTTTTTTTATATTCTGAGACTGGATGTTGTCATTTCCAAGGCAACAGCGCCAGTGTACCAGTGATGCTTTCAGAACGGGCTAAAATTACTCTGGATTCCTACTCTTATGTAATTTTAGACTGAGAGAAAAAAGGCCTGTCATGGGCAGAAATCTCTGTGTGCATATCACAGGAAAGAGGGGGTGCAAGAGGATTTTCTGCAAGAAATGTGAGGAGAATTTGTGCTGAAAATGGCTCAAACTTGATGTTATATATATATATATATATAATTTCCATGTATTGTGACTCACTTTAATACCAAAATGTAGGCCCGCCTATCATTTAACTGGATACACAGGACACATATCTTCATACTGGATTTAAATGCCTTTTCTATTTTCTGTTAATATTTGTATGGAGAATGTATGTTTTGTTTTTAAGTTGGTTGTATAGTATTGGTTGTATTATTGATAGTCAGTAGCAAATAGCAGATAGCAAAGACATGAAGTCTCTGTGGTGTGATGACAGGTTAAGGTTTTTAGATGATGACTGTGTTTGTTTAATTTAATAGGGCTACCATATAACATCATCAGAATCATCAAATATTAACATATATATACAACATATCACATATTTTTTCCCTGGTCTTGTTTACCGTTGTTTGATGTGAGCGGACTCCAGAATATGACAGCGTATCTGGGAAAGTCCCCACCAGCTTTGCTTCGTATGCATCATCTTCATTCATGTTGTTGACTGTCACACGTAGAGCTAAGTCCTTCCTCTCATGATTTAGATGAAACACAGGGCCGTTGTTCTTGCTGCAAATACAGAAAACAAAAAAACTAAAAAATTACTCAATTGCGGGCTACATCCAGCTGACACAGAGCAAATAAACATACATGTAGGTAGAGCATTAGTCATGTTTCTGGTGTATACTTGACTTTTGTGATGTAATGTGCTGGGCAGGTTCCATTCTGTTGACCTGTCTGAGTTTGTTTTCTTACTATGTTTTCATATCAGTGGGTTGTTTGAGCAGTGAGACTCCAGCATATAGCCTACAGAATGTGCGGCCCTAAAACCAAAACAATGTGGTAATGTCTGAAGTTCTACTATGGACTCTTGTCTTGGTTACCTTGTTTCAAGCCATTCTGGTAAAGAAAGCCTGCAGGAAGACTCACCTTGATTTGTGCCAGTTCTCAGTCTCTCTGACTGGCTAACAGCTAGCCAATGAGAGCCTGGCTATCAGCATCCTTTACCCAGCGTAACTGGGCAAGCTTATTTATAGTAATGAGCTCAGGCAACATGACATCAGACTGACCAGCTTTTGTAATTGGCCTGATTTCTCCACTTATTTTATTTCAGTGGCGAGAGCTGACAGAAAAGGTAGCAGTTCATTTACACATTCATGACATGACACTAACACATATGGACCTAAAATATTTCAAAAAAGGCAAGTAAAAACGGTTTTGTGTGGCAGGGCACCTTTAACGGTGGCAAAGCTGGCTGTACAAAAACAAGCAGTTTTTTTAACTTGACACAAAGTGATTTGATTGTTAATATTAAACATATTGTTTAATGCAGATTAAATTAATGCATTTTACCTCATTTTAAGACGGTTATTGGATCACATTTTACTCACATGGGTAATGGGGAGTACTCATCTAGGTTGCTTTGTTTGTAGTATAATTTATACTCCATCTTCAGGTTACTCCGACAAATATGATCACTTCCACATCCCTCTTTTACAAAGTTGACCTGCAGCAACATCAAATAACAAATCCATACACAAACTTTACTCCACTGTGAACCTTTTGTCCTTACCTTAATAATAAGTGTTGTAGTCAGTAATATTTACCTCAATGACGTCTTTGCCCGGTTGAGAGGAGTCTAATATGGGCATGAGTTGAGGAAGGCCGTTCCTCGTCTTCTGTCGCTTAGCACCCGCAATTTCTGCAGACACCTCGATGGGAATGCTGCGCATCTTGTCCTTAATGTTGTCCTGGTCAGAAACAGCCACCACAGTATGAAGCATAACATTAACTTCTACATGGGTTTAATGATACAGCTGCCATAACAACTATCTTGAGACAATTATGGAGAATATCAATTACAATAAATAATATATACAAAACAATTTGAGAATATTATGGCTTTTACCGTCACTGCATACATACTGACTACCCAACATTCATTGCAGCAAATGTAGCAAAAATGATGTTTGTGTGTGTGTCTCTATGAATTATACAATTTTAGATGTAATGTAAGGCTGCAATGATTATTTTTTATTATTGATTCATTAATTGATTGCTCTTTTGGTCTCTAAGTGTCAAAAAATAATGTACGTTATTTCTAAAGAATTATATCCACAGTCAAAACTCAAAGTTATTTAATTCACGATCTCATAAGGAAAAACAATAAATCCTTACAAGCATGGCAGCAGATAGTGTTTGGGATTTTTACTTAAATAAAAAATATCTGACATTAATCATCAATTATTAAAATAGTGGATGATAAATGTTCTCTTGAATAACTAATGGTGTAAAGAAGGACTTGCTATTTATGTTCTGGGTAATGGGGATCAGCCAATCCTTTGTTTAATGAACTAATTGTTTCAGTTTTATAATATGAGCATGAAAAGATTTGAGAATCTGAGAGAAAGGGGAATTGTTTGTTAGTCAAGAAAAAAACTTGCAACTTATTGACAACTAAAGAACACATTGAGATGATATTGATAAATGTTACTTTTCAATTTGAGCAGCACCAACATATTTTGCGAGCAGTATTGGATTATGATTATATCTCTCAGTAAATTCCTCCAACAGTGTCCAGTGCAGTGCAATCCAGTGCAGATTAAGTCATATTGTTCCTGGCTGTTGCTCTCTGAGTGGATTATATCCTGCAAATGTGATTTGGCTATGTGTCAGACATGTTTTACCTTCAGTTTGGCTGTTATTTTGATGCATGTTTTTTGGTTTTGGCCACGGAGGTCCAAGGTGCCGTTAAACTGGTAGTCTGTTTCAATGCGGGATTTGTTCAGGAACGTCACTCTGGCAGGAAGCCCCTGTTTCCTGCGATCTCCATCCGCCTCGAGAGAGTAGCCGACAGCTGCAGTTAAGAGGGAAGCATGTGTAAAAACAACCGAACAAATCATGGATTTGTGAACTTTTTTTTTTTTTTTTTTACCATTTTACTTACTTAGTCTTGGGTTGTAAGATTCAGGGTTTGCTTTGTAGGTGAAGCACGCGTCCACTGCAAAGCTATGGATAGGACATGGATTTTTTATTTGTTTTTTATTTTAATCCTAACAGAGAAATTTTGATCCTGAGGTGTGTTGAAATGTAAGAATAAAAGGAAACCTACCAGATGCTGTTACCACATGTTTTAATAGTAAGGTTAATTTCCTGTGGAGATATTGTGATATCTTTCCTGATACTAATGACTGGCCGTGCCCTGAAAGAAAGGTTGTTACATTAAATTGTGGTTCAAATAAGTACAATTTAGTTTAAATGAACTTTTAATGTGTAATTATTACCTGTAGATCAGAGCGGTGTCGGACAGAGAACCAACAGCCACGTCTGGATAAGAGTTACTGTCCAAGTCCATGTTCCCTGCCAGAGAATATCCAAAGAGTCGCATGTTGTGCTCTTTTCCTGAAAGGATCTGTAATAAAGGAGGAATAATTCAAGAACCGGAACTGACAAATTCTCACATTTCAAAAGGGGTCCCTCAGTGGTTTACAATCCGCATGTGATCTGTTGTTAATATGAAAATATAAATTCTGTCCCCTCTTAGTTGATTAGTCGACTAATCTGTGGTTTTGGTCTTAGTCGACTACGATTTCTTTAGTTGATAAGTACTGTTTTATGCTTATTCATGCTTAATTACTCATTTCCAAGAAACTTATGAGCACATTTTTGGTGAACACAAGACTTAAAGTTTTTTCTTTTGCGGGATTAATTGTGTAGAAACTCAGTTTTACAGATGATTAATTAACTACATTTATATTTTGCTTGTCTAGTCTTAACTACCTCCCAAAGTGCAAAGCTCTGTCGATTAAATCAACTAATCGATTAGTCAACAAAATCACGTAAGTGTTAGTCAACTAAGTATTTCTTTAGACGAGGACAGCCCTAAAAAATATTGATTACATCCACCTAAAAAAAACGATCACAAAACCGACCTGTGCAGGGCTGGTGTTTATTCCTTCTGCAGAACCATGATAAATGTAGACTTTTCCTGCACCGCCGTCATCATAAGGAGCTCCGATGGCAATGTCTGTATGAGAAAGAAACAAGTTTATGTGACACAGACTGATCCGAAAAAAAAGCTACTAAATGACAGCTAAATGACCTTCATATGTGTCTTGATTGATGTCTCCAATGTTTTCCACTGCCAGTCCAAACATAGAGTCCTTGGTCCCGTTTAGACGGACAGGAGTGATTCTTTCCCACCTTCCTGCCTGGTTAATGTAGACGTAAACAGCTCCTCCGATGTCTCTGTCCTTCATGTAGAACTGAGGGGCTCCTACAACTATGTCTTGCCATCTAGATCAGAAAGCATAGGTAAATATTTAACATTGTACAGAATATGACACCAAAACCGAAGGTCCACTGTAAATGGAAGGTTGAAAAGTGTGGTAAATAAGTCTGTATACTTAAAACAGGGTGAAAAAGTTTCCTACCCATCACCGTTCAGGTCAACCACAGCCAGGTCGTATCCAAAAGAGGAGGCGAGTCCTGGCCCGTATAGAGTGTGTTCCACTAAAAGTCTGGCGGAGGCCTCGTTCTCTTTCTTCAGCAGGACCACGGCTCCACTGTGATTGGCTCTGGGTGCTCCAGCCACCACCGTCAGGCCACGACTCCTGGTGATGCTGTGTCCCGAATCGAGGGAGAATCCTAGAGATGTTGTAGGATGTACAGTAAATGTCTGTAAGTTACACTGAAGAACAGGCTTTTTTTCTCCCTAATTTTGAATAGTGAGTGCCCCTGTTTTGTTGTCCCCAGTGCTACCTCCCATTGTTGGACTGGTGAGGGTGTAGACAACTTTTTGTCTACACTCAGCCCTTTCTTTACACCTGCTTCAACACCTGCACACCTCCTCCGTCCTTCTATCTCCATGCAGTTGCCCTGACCAACCAGTAGCTGGAGCTGCTAGTGCAGCAATCAGGACAATATCTTTCTCAGCTTTTACAAACACTGCATATTATGCTTACTGTAGTGTTTCCAAAACGTTTTGTGTCATGCCTGTATTTTATGCCTTTTTTAGACGGACATTAGAGAGATAACAACAAACAAGTTAGAATGAGAAAAGAGGAGTGATATACAACAAATCACACTAATCTAGAAAATAGTAAATTAGTCATTAGTAAAACACTCATGCTAAAATTTGTAAATATTTTATGAGTTTTTTAGACGGACATTAGAGAGATAACAACAAACAAGTTAGAACGAGAAAAGAGGACAAATCACACTAGAAAAAAGTTAATTAGTAATTAGTAAAACGCTCATGCTCAAATTTGTAAGCAATGCTATGACCTCAAGGGAAAGTAACTACAGTACATCTTTGTACCAACAGGATACAAGTGATCCACAAATATAGATACATCTGTTTTGTGGGTAGACACCCACCAAGGTAGCTGTTGGCAGGTACAGGCACAAACTCTGGGTTGAAGAGATGGTTGTCTCTAACTTCATATGGGCCGTCATCATACACTCCCATCTCTAGCAAAGTGTTGTTCTTTTGCTCCACTCGTACAATGCCTGCAGAAATGTTTATTTTAGAATATAAAGGTACGAACACTGCATTGCTTAGTTTGACAGAATGAGAAACGTGGTTCTACCAGTAAATTGTTGTGTGTGTGTTTGTGTGTGTGTGTGTGTGTGTGTGTGTGTGTGTGTGTGTGTGTGTGTGTGTGTGTGTGTGTGTGTGTGTGTGTGTGTGTGTGTGTGTGTGTGTGTGGGTCGTTAGTTACTGACCTTTCCAGTTGTAAGCTCCTGGTGCTCCAAACACCACATAATGGTAGTCCTTGGTGAAGGTGGCAGCCAAACCCTGCTGGCAAGATCCAAACATCTCATGACCTCTGGCTCTGCCCTCGCAGAATTTCCAGTTACCTCCATCCTCATCAGAGGACGAGTCAATGGACAGGTCCTGACTCAGGACATAACAGCGCCCAATGATGTCCCGGGACTCTTGAGGGGTGTTCACAAACAAGCGCCTCTGATAGCGGTGAGCACAAGTCTGGATTTACAAAACACAGCTGTGTGTAAATTCATGACTTAATAACAGATAGGACTACACCAGGACTGGAGGTTACTGGAAACAATGGTTCAGACTCTCAGTTTGACTCACCACAATCTTTCCCCCAGGTCCCTGGCTCTGAACCGTCACCCCCATCCACTGATTCTCCTTGTTCTCAACAAGTACGTCCTCTTTCAGAATTTAGCAAAGACAAATATGTGAGCATTCATGTTCATTCTTGACCTTTGGATGGACACATCACAGTAAATGCAGACAGATAACTCACCTTTACTATCAAATTCAATGCGCTCACAATGATTGGACTGTGTGATTTCACACTTATAAAGGCCTCCTGTAATGTTCGCTGTCTGTTTTCCCAAAGCTCTTGCTCTGGGTGCACCAATCAACAGCCTGAAGAAAAAGAAAAGAAAAAAATATAATCAAACTGTTATATTCTGAAGCATTACAAGATATAGTAGTTTATATTTAGTTTAGGAGCACTGAGATTTATTTAGAAGTACTGAGATTTAAATTTGACTTGCAACCTGTCATAACCTCCATAAGCTACACCTTCAGTAAGACATTTTCTACATTTCTAAGCTGTTGGATTTAGTAAATGTATGTGAGTAAGTTTAACAGTGACTGTGACATTGGTGACATTTCTTGTATTAAAAAAAGGAAAGAAGAAAAGCAAAGTTTAGAAAACAGCCCATTGACAGTAAAAGCTAACATTTGTTCCAGATTAACATTTTCTCCTATTAAATTGCACGTACTTGCGCTGCAATTATCTCTAAAACTATGATTGTACATAAAATGTATATATAATTTTGAAACAGTTGGTTAACAGAATTACCTGCGTGTCACAACTCCATACTACCTACCAATTCTAAGCAAGTTTTTTGTGTACTAGTATAGTAGTGTTCACAGTGTTGTTTGACACTGCATGTTGAACGCATTTATAATTTCAAGATGTTTCTTGTTCATTTCCAGATGATTTTTGCTAACAATATCTGCTAAAACAGTATGACAATATGCAGTATGTTGTTTATAGAATAAATTTCAGAAGGACAGCAAAGAGTCACACCGGCTCAGTGCAGCTAAATGCTAACGTCAGGCTCACTGTGACAATGCTAACAGGCTCATGTTTAGCAGGTATAATATTCACCATTTTATTCTAGTGTGTTAGTATGCTAAACAGGATAATGTCCTGCACAAAATCTACGTTGAAAGAAAAGATTTTAGAAATGATTCTGACTTTCGGGTGTCACCTCTGCTACTCAGCTACTGTCAACTTAATGACATTAAGCTGGAATGGAGATTTAGCATGTTTAGCCTTTGGAAATTTGATTGCGTACAAAAGAGCTGTTGTATTGTGTGGAAAAAACAAAACTTCGGTACAGGACAGTAGACTATTATACTATCATTCTGCGGAGAACAAAGAAGCAGTGAGGCAGACTATTTCAACCATGTTTAGTTCAATGAAGGCTCATTGACAACATCCTTTCCTGCTAAATCCAGAGTCTCAACAATGTGTTTCAAGGGCGACATAAGCTACTGGGACGGTCAACACTTTACTTTTACATATCGACAGTACTATAAAGTCACAAATCAAAGAAATTGCAGTTGTGCTTTCTCTTTGGGTATTACCACATGCATTTGTTACTTCAAATGAACATAACTGGGGACAACTGGGACATAATTGAGACCTGTACCCATAGATTTGTAAGTTTTAAAATAAGCGTTGCATCTCAACAACTCTGAAATGTGGTGTCAACTTGCTGACAGCATTTGTAAGCTTTTACAACTGTCCAACAACTTGCAAGCTGAGGCAGACAGAGAAATCCAAAACTGGTCACACTCTCTGGCAGACTACATAGAATAGACAAACTGAGAAATCAACAGAGAAGCAAATTTCCTTCAAAGAATAAAAGTCCATTAATCTTGGTGATGAAGTAATATCATTTTATAGAAGACAACATTTCTTAGGTCACAACTTTATTCATAGTTTTGTAGTTAACCTCTGAGTTGCTACATCTTGTCAATCTTGTCAGCAATTGACGGTTAGCTAATCGCCTCATAGTTACACTATGGAGAAAAGTTTGTCACTTTTATATCACTGGCCCCTTTTATTTTAGACAGAAAAAAACCAAAAGCAGGCTTCCAATGTTCAGCTGGTGGCTGAAATTATCAGCTGTAGCCATTTAAGTAATTTAGCTTTGAGTAGGTGTAAAATGTTCTCTCTAGAAGACTTTTTTATGTTTTCTGCTCACTTTGTTTTGAATAAACATGACAGTGACATACTGAACCTGCATAGCGGCACTCCATGAATATAATGATTATGATTATTATTATTATTATTATTATTTTGAATTGAAGAAACTTTGTGTCATGACTGTGTGTGCGTGTGTGTGTGTGTGTGTATGTGTGTGTGTGTGTGTGTGTGCCCTAAATATTAACACACATATGACCTGACAACCTTGACGTGACTCACAATGTTCTTTTAGGGACTTTGAGATTCAGCTTGATTTGGTATTGCACCAAAAGACTGAAAACTGACATCCCACTAATGGATCCGTAAGGACTTGCCTAACAAGGCTAAGTATGATTTGTCATACAAAAGTATAATATAATTTGTATGATTGCCAAATCTACTGAAATAAGAGTTTTTATCTTTGTATGAAATATAACTGAACATTACTTGTATCACAATGGGTAAGCTGCACCATCACGTGCGAGTTGACCAACCTTCTTATTGTGTAGGACTTTTCTCAAAGGACAGAGAGGAAATCCTCTCCAACCCTTTTCTCCTCCCTGCGACTCTGCAGTTCCCTCGGTAACCTATTGATCTGTGGGACGGCCCTGTGGCTCTTCATTTGTTAAACAAGGACTCTCCTGAGGAGGTCTGATGTTAGACTGAAGACCAAACTGCAAACCCTCTTCTCAAACAAAGCCCAGTGAAATGCAAATACAAACAAGAGTCTTTACAAAGTTTGATTCAGTTTGAAATTTCAGCTTCTGAGCCATGGTAGTTTAGTTTAGTGCTACAAGAATTGCAGAACATTGACAACGTTGTTTTATAAATCTCATATTTTCCAAAATCAATTCCAAAAAGTTATAAAACTGCGATCTTGATCCACCCCTGTTTACAATTTAACTTTTAAATAACTTTTCTTTTTCTAATGTCTTTAATTCTCATTTTATTTTAAAAGCCGACTGCATCACAAACACTCCTACTTTCTTCTGTGAGTTACTCTTTTCACTGCAGCCTCTATATTTACTTTAGGCCTGTGGTGATGAGCAATGTGCTATAGGGGCCAAAAAAATGTGTGGTACTGCCAATTTGTTTTGTTTTGTCATGGTTCCTTTGTGCAATAAACATTACACTTCGTAAGAAAACAATTGTGGCAGAGAATCCTGATATCAATTCTAAGTTAAAAAATCATTATTCATATTTTTCCCAGAATAATGCAGGCCTATTTCCAACACACCACTACAAACTACAGCCAGAGAAAGACCTTAGAGTTGAACAAAGACATTACATAAGATTGCTTTAGATTTAGATTAACAACAAATAATGGATTAGTGGACAGAATATTTTTTGGTTTTGACTGTTGGTCGCTGTCAAAATAGATAGCCTTTGACTGTGGGAAATTTCAACAGGATCAATCAGCATCTTTAATGAAAATAATTGTTAGCTGCAGACTTATTTAGATTTTACAGGTGTGTATGCAGGAACAGACCACATTTATGAAGAGACAGGTGAAGGAAAACACCTCCAACATAACTGCCGAGCTACTCTGGAAAGTGACAGTTGTAGAATTTAGCAAGTAACTGAGGGCTAACATTGACATTAACATGCAACACGCCCATCTAGCTGACACTAGTTCTTCAGTTTGGAAAAAGGCAAAATTGTGGAATTTATTTCTCACTTTTGGCAGCAGAAATTGAGGCAATTTTTGTTAGAGATTCTTATATAGACTCCTAGAATGTAGATAAGTCAGGAACATCATACTCAAAGCAAAGTACAAAACAAACCGTCTTGCCAATAGCAAGATTCAATTAAGGCTGCAGGCCGTATTCTTTACACTACAACTGCTACAGAGCCTGAATCCAGTATCAGCCAGGGTACAGTGTGAAACCACGTCCCATCATGCAGCGTGTCTTTCAGTGCAGTGTGAGTTTACATAGTGATCTCACTGGTGTTTGTTAACAGATGTGGTCCAGTGCTCTTACAGCTGTGCACTCAAAGCTACAAGAACTGCTGCAGCTGTTCTAACTTACAGTTTACACACACAGACTTCAAAACTAGCACCATCTACTAGCCAAATGCCGGTAAAGTATGAAACTGGCTGGTAAATTTGCTTTACTCACTAGCCTTAAAAACAATGGTAATGCATTGAGTGGCTCTTAAATATGAACATTCACTAGCCATTTGGCTTGTGAACAAATTAGTAACTTTTGAACCCTGCACACATACACTTTGATGGCGCTGACCTGTGATTGCCTGGGTACACATCATAGAAAAAATCATAACTATTAACCACAGATAGAGCTCAACTTTAATTAAAGAATAAAGTTTAAAACAAAGACTAAGTCCCGTCTTAACTGTTTTTTTCTGTTTAAGCTACACAATCTCTTTCGAACTTCAGTGTGAAGTTTGACTGGAATGTCTTGACTGATGATTCACTGATGTGTTCAATCTATCGAGTTACATGTGCACAGATGGTCGTGCATGTCCAGTCAAATATCCTTTTTCTCTGGTTTCATTCAGAGGATGTTATATCCACATCATTAACCCAACACATTATTCATACAAGAGACACCCAGTCTCCTCTTTGCAAAAAGCCACATTATGTTCTTCCTCATGTTGAAACATGGATCTCCTTGTTTTTTCCTGTTATCACAAAACCACTGCAAGAAGGAAACCATAATAACAAAATTAACAATGTGAGAAGTTATGCTTTCAATGAATGAACCCATTTGAGGAACAACATGAGGTGCATAAATGGTTGTAAGGAATATGAATAACAAATCACTTTAATCACCAGACGATTTGTTTTTTAATACAGTAAAGAGGGGAAGGTTTGTCTTTCAGCTCTGAAGGGATGAAAGGCCAGTTGAGGTTTGACATTAGAGAAATGTAATCTAATTAGTCACACCAAACATGTTCTGCAGTTAAAAAGGACTCCTTTCTTTACATTTGAGTTATTATAATTACAAAAATGTATGCAGTGACAGCCAGTTGAGTTTTACAGCTGCTAGTGATCATCAGAAAGAAAAGTTGTTTAAGAACAAAAGAGATAGAGGCAAAGTGTGTGACACATTGTTGGTTTCAACGTGCCTCACCTCTTTAAGTTAGGCAGGGCTGTTCATTACCTACTTCTGTGTGCTCTACTGAGCTTTCACTTAACTCGTCTGGTTGATAATCTCCGGGTCACTTGAGGATTTGGAGCTAATATGGCCGAGCAGGGGGAGCTGCTGTCCGTTGCAATAGCATGTAGAGTGTTACTATACAGTAACAGACTGTGAACCAGGATGTGAAAGAAAAACAACGTGGAGAATTATAACTAGGCTGCAACTAAAGATTGAATTCTGTTTAAGCATTTAATTGTCAGAAAAGCTGAAGCAATTAGTTCATTATTTATCAGTCAGAGAATTGTTTACTAATCTTCAGTTAGGGTCAGAACCAGCTATTTGTTGGGGCCTTTTACTTGATAAACTATTAGCAAATCTGTTGCAGATGTAATTCTTTTAATCGAATAATTACTGGTTCCTTCAATCACTTTTAAATGTTAAGCTAACCTAAGCAAATACCTAAAATAACTAACTGAATAGCGTTTCTGTTGTCAGTTCTGTTCTAATCTTCACTCTTACTGGCTGAAAACCCAAATCAGGCCAGTGTCACATTTTGAGCCTCTGTTTGCCCAACAAATATGACTTTCACGGTCTTGTCAACTCTGACAAATGTGAAAGTGACTATTTTTACGATGCAAGCTTCTTTGTGCACAAAAGAATCCTGGTGGAAAAAAATACATTTCAAAGGCAGCTTCCAGTTTTGCATGACCAGTACATTACACACTGGGCTGCCTTTGCACAATAGTCAAAACACTAGTTAGATAACATTCCACAAATTAAGCCTAATCTGTGTGATCTTTGGGAAATATATAAATCCTGTTATCAGGGCTTCTTAGCCATGCTTTGTGCTGCTGCAGGGCCTCTGTGCCCGCTAACCAGTGGATGACAAAGTAGCTCCCTTGCATGCAGCCTCATGCTGGTTGCAGGCTTGGACATGCCACCGCTTCTCCTCATTTACCCCCGTTATACTCTGGTGGCAGGTTGACCAGGCCCACTACACTACACTGATGTCTTTCCTGCCCCCTCAGGGCTGGCCAAAGGAAATTATTTACTGTTGTTTATACATAGCATAACCAGGATTCCTTGAAATGCTGCTTTACCATTTAACCGCCTTTTACTATTATTTCCCCACAAGCTTCATTTGTAGGCTGCATATATTAATGTCAACAGGAAATGTGCAAACACCATTAGTGGGAAATCACTGATATTTACAGGTTTGTATGCAACACTTGCACAGAATACTTTAAAAAGATTGTGACCCCCAAAAACAAGTTTAACCATCTATCTCGAGCTAAACCTAACCATCATTAACATTTTAATAACATGTCAGAGAATAGTGAGCCCATGGTTCAAACTGACAAGTCTTCCCAATATTCCAAAGATGTTCAATTTAAAATAAGCAACGCAGCAGATCCTCACAAGCTACCCAGAGAATCAATTGTTGTCTTAACAACTTGCCTAAAAGATCAGTTGATTATCAAAATAGTATAGGCTTTAATAACTGATTAATCGACCAACTGTTCCAACTATCCTCTTAGTGCTCCTTCAGCGGACCTACAGGCACATTTGCATCACAGTTAAAACCATTGTTTATTCACTTGTTGTGTTAAGGCTTCTTCCCATTTCATATTCAAAGCACCACAGGGATACTTCTATTGAAAAGTAGAACAAAACACGACAAGAAACACTACGGGTTTTGGTACAGTTACAGTAACGTTTATAGCAATGCCTGATCTCGCAACCAGTGATACTTAATAGTCTTGAAAAAGCATAATCCCTAAATGACCAAGACGTTTCCTGCCCGGGATACCCTTCTTGTAGATAAAGGAAAAGTTAAGTTTGACTTCTGTCAGTAGGACTATCTATTTAAACGGAACCTGTCCCGTCAGGTGCGCTTTTAAACAACAAACACAGGCAGATGAAAGCAAACGGAGCAGTAGAGATGTTGACCTACAGTTAAACACAAAACTCACATTCTTTCATCCGGGTTGAGTTGCCTGTGCATGGCGAGAGAAAACCCGAACAGACTCCCCGGCTCTCCGTCTTTTCTGATGACATGACTGGTGTCAAGGTTGAAGGCGAGCACCAAAGTTGGCTCCAAGAAATAGGAATAAAATAAAAGTGCTACATAAACGGCAGAGGCTCCTCCATGCAGCAGTAGCAGCATTGCAGCGGTGTCCAGTAGTCCAAAATTCAGAGCCGCTGACCCCGCTGTTCCGCTGCGCTCAGCCCGGTGCCGTTTGACTGAAGGCTGAAGCTGCTTGTGTTCCCCGCCGGGCTCTGCGCTGCGGCTCCAAAGCGCCCCCTCCGGTTACCAGGACTACTGCTGAGGGGAGTCGCCCAACAGTGTATGGCCGCAGCCTGGTAGGGGCTTTGGGTAGAGGTAGAGGACAGTCCGTTTTTTTTCTCGTCAGAGATGGTTGAGAAACACTGCAGCAACTATTGATAAAATGAATATCACCAAAAACGGTGCTTATGCTCCTGATGTATGAACATTTTAATAATTTGACAAGTTTTCTCCTTTTCCTTTCAAATGGCTTATTTAAAGTGTTAAAAACACAATGATAATTCCATCAGAACCATGTGTATTTTTCACTTTGAGTAGATTGTGTGGTTCTATACATAAGAAAGGGCTATGGTATTCCATACATATATCTTGCAGGTAATATAAGAAAACAAATGACAGTCAAGTCAACCCTAATTAGGTTTGTTTTGCTATTTCAGTTGGATGGAAGCAGACAAACAGCAAGTGTTTCAGTCAGCTGGACAAATAAACCTCTCAGATTCAGCGAGACTTGGGGACAAGCTGCTGTTGGTCACTAAACGGCTTCTTTGGAAGGGTTGGAATGCCAATCACTAGCAGGATTTTGTTTACAACCCTGATTTACATGTGTGACTACTTGGACAAGGAAAATGTATTCTGGTTTGGGGGTTGGTCATCATAAAATATTAATGCACACTCAATAATAACACCTGCTTAGGACCATGTTCATAAATAAGTAAGAACTATACAGAAAAGGTGTTGTGGTTCTGTGTTCATGAAACACGCGTGAGATCTTCAGTCACCTCAGAACATACAAAAATCTTGTATGATCATCCAGGTTTAAGACATTCAGCTCCACAAGGATCCTCTACATAGTTCCTGAAGACCTGGCATTTAAGAGGTTTGAGGTTTTCAGCCACCAGCAGCAGTATTTATGTTCTGATTAGCAGCTTTGTTATCATCCAAACCTGCATGAAATATGAAAACAGCTTCATTGTATGGCCTGCTCACATTTATCAAAGTATCTGCCAGTGTTTGATGCTGGTGTGATGTTTGAACCAGCCTGGGCCACAATCCCTTAGAACACAATATGGGCATTGTGTGTGTTTGTGTGTATGTGTATGTGTGTGTGTGTGTGTGTGTGTGTGTGTGTGTGTGTGTGTGTGTGTGTGTGTGTGTGTGTGTGTGTGTGTGTGTGTGTGTGTGTGTGTGTGTTGTTGGGCTAACAATTACGCCCCAAGGTTCTTTTTTAGAAGGAAGAGATTCTCAATTGCAGTTGGAAAATAGAGTGTACTTTATTACATAATGTTCTGGAGACAAGATGCAAGCAAAGTACAGAGGGACAAGTCTCAGCAGCAGATTACCCAGTTGTCTTATTTCGTCTTCCTCGGCTGTCCCCTTCTTTACACATTTCAGACACTCCCAATAGAAGGCTCAGCAACTTTAGGTTTCGGTAGATACAAAACAAGGTCATGTAAGCACACAATTTGTTACAAGGATTATAGACTCCTCCTTTGTCTGGTGTTGTCTCTTCAACTGTTACATTTGCCTGATGTTCTTTTCCAGTGCAACATTTACTCACCCTGACTGAACACAACACCCTCAAATGATGATTATAATTCACACAATATTAAGCAAAGCAATTATAAATTCCAACAGTGTGTTTGTGTGTGTGTGTGTGTTTGTGTGTGTGTGTGTGTGTGTGCGTGTGTGCGAACTTGTGTGTGTTAAGCTATGTGAATGGCATCTCTGTTGCTGTGGGTTTGGTAACAGATGCATCCGATCTTGACACATCACAAGCCTCTTCACTGATGTGACCAGTGCGGTGACCTCCTCTGCTGGCCTCTCATTAATTAAAAAATGTTGTTTAATTGAAAGATACATCCTCTTATTCATCCAACCCCTGTCTCAGTAGGAGAAAACATACTTAACTTTAAGTGCAGATGTTATAATCCTTTTCTGTCTCTGATTCTGCTGTGTAACAATGTATATGATTTTTATGAATCCTTTATCTGTTGCACTCTGTCCTAAATCATGACATTTCCCTTTGAAGTATTGTTTAGTGTCCTAGATCAATGTCTTAATTTTTTTAATCCACTATACAATTAGGGTGAGACATTTGTAATGTTCCACATTAACCCAGTATAATGAGCAATTATGCAAAAATAAAAATTAACAGATGACCTGTCAAAATAATATCCCGCAATTTAATTAAATATTAATTAGACACTGATTAACACTGATGGCATCATTATCCTTGAAAGTTCTCAATAATCTTAATGAGCCAATAAAAAACAATTTAAAGCTTTTATGCGGACAGATGCACATCATATCATGCATCTTATGAAACATGCAGCTGAAGCTTATTTGCAATGTAGATTATTTATTTTTATTTTTTTAGGAACAGATGAGTGGCAGTATGGAGAAAAGACAAAGTTAATTTGTGCATGCTTGCAAAACTGTAAATCCCTACCGGCGTTGTAAACTTCTACTGATCAAAAGAACAAAAAATCAGTTGCATAAATTGCTTGCTGATGGTCTGTGTTTGTCCCTGTGAGCAAAAAGATCTGTAGCTGCCTTTACCTGCTTTCACCCAACCACACAAACAGCACTTTCATGTCCACTTTTGCCCTGGGTGGTTGTGTAACACGAGCTGCGAGAGAAGGTGAAGCCGCCCGGCCTCGTATTGTCTCAGGTCAGTGGGAACAGAGAAACCGGAGAGATGGTGCAGGTTAAACAGGTGGACCCCTGCAGCTGACGAAGCCTTTCTTCACAGATTAGTTGCACTTTTGTACGAATAAAATGAACACTGACTTGAGAAAGTCTGTGTGCCCCCCCTGGTCAAATCACTGGTGAAGATGTTAAAGTACTCATATTTTGCTCATTTTCACAATGTTGTAACATCAGCTAGGCAAACATTATAACATGTGTTACAAAGTGATGCATGTTTGTCACAGAAGTGAAGGCTTGACTACAATTGAGCAGTTTGTGAACAGTGTTTTCTGTTGGAAATGGTAGGTCCCTTTGGGGTGGACTTTGGGCTGATTCCCTTTGTAAACCTATAACATACACAAAAAAGACATATAACACAATAAAGGAAAGGGAAAAAATCCAAAAGACATAATATGAGCACTTTAAGTTTCATTTTGGAAGGGGAATCAGTGCTACTCACAAGCAATACAAAAGTGGCTTCCGCATTTTTAGTTTACGATTTAAAGTTCAAACTAATGATGTACTTGTAAGCATTTACAATCACTGGCTACAGTCTGGGGAGGCTGTTCTTCTGGACATTGCTGGACAAAGTACTGTTATTAAATGTCTGATCTTTTAATGTCATATGGGTACACAGGTTTGTTCAATTTTGTAAGGAGGTAAATGATCATTCATTTTGATGATTGGATTTCACCCATTCGCCACCTTCATTGTAAAATGATTCAATTTTAGAAGCTCTAAAACTCTCTCTGTTTAGAGACAGAAGGGCCAGCTCCTCAAGTTTCACAGTGATGAAGTCAACACAACAGACACTGCTGGAGGAAACCAAACCCCAAAGTTATCAGAGAGGCAAGGAAACATGCCCAAAATGCACAGTTGGCAGTGGGCATTAAACCACAGTGATGACTGCAATGCAATACAAACAGATGGATGTTCTTATTTTAAACAGTATAATTAAATCTAGTTCCAGTCTTATTGATATTGACATGTATAAAGCACACAGACGCATGTAAAATTGATTGTGTTTTATACCGATTAAGTAATCCTGTTACGATTTTACATCTTAGTTGCAATCTGGACAATTTACGTCACCCTTGGTAGAGCTGCTGAGAGTGGTACCAGTGGTAATGGTTGGATTCCAGTGATTTGCCACCTTCATGCTGAAACCATCACATTTTAACATTTCTGAAACTTACACCCTGGTAAGACAGAAGGGGCTGCTCTTTCTGTTTCACAGTAATGAAGTCCACATAACAGAGATGGGTGGAGGAAACCAAACCCAAACGTTATTGGAGAGACAAGGAAGTATGCCCAAAATGCTAGGCATATTTTTAGTGTTCCAAGAAACCATACTCATGAACAAAATGCAAAGTTAAAAAAGATGGCTATTGTTGCTTTAAATAAAGGACTGACTTCTGATAGATTTAAGTCGGTACCCGACTCTGCTGATAATGACATTTAGCACCATAGAGGCATGCAAAATTGATTATTATGTTGATAAATCAACATCTTAGGTTAGTGTATTACTTATCTGACTCTATACATAAATATGTTATGACATGGTCTAAAATATGAGGGCATGAGCAGAGAGGGAAATTAAGAGATAAGGAGTTAAATATTGGACTTCGGAACCTACCGCACAACATGGAATCATTGCAATGTAAGCAATAGTAAGTAGCAGTAAATAAGGACTACTAATTATCTTGGATGTGTCTGTATCCAGAAATAGGGAAGAGAGCCCCCTAATTGTTCTGCCCTTGAGGTACATGGATGCTGAGTGACTGCAGAAGTTGTGTCTGCATCGGTGTCTGTGTGAAGCACAGCGTTAAATCACAGTGTGTGAAAGAGGGAGCAGCTGATCCTGGTCCTGTTGTGACAGTGCCACGGCCCTTTTGTAGGGAGACCATCCGCGGTATATCTGCTCCACTCCCCTTGCACAAAAGGATTGCTTCCATTTATGGGTCCTGGTTGGGGGGGGGGTCCGTTGAATCAACAATGAAGGGAGTGGGACCTCACAGACCTCTCTGAATTCTTTCTCAGGCGGGCCGTGCAGATGACACAGGGAATTCTGGGGATTCCTTTGTTATCCATGCAAAGTGCAAAACCATTTTTTCATCAGTGTGATGGAATTCTCTCTAGGGTGTATTTTCATTATGTCATGACAATCATACAGGAGGGCAGGGAATTTACTTGAGTTGGAACAATCTTATTTTGTGAAAACCATCATCACAAAAATTAAAACAATTATCAGATTTTCTGGAGAACCAAGGTTTGTTTTCACATCAGGCACCAAGCAGTTTTTTTGTTGCATTTCAGTGGAGGTTTTGATCATTGAAATAAAAATAAAGCACAAAGATTAGGTAAGGTTTATTTTTTGATTCAACCTCAGCAATGGATCAGTTATGTTCTGCCCACCCTTCTCTGAGTATTAAGATTGTAGTGTAAAACATTGTTAGTGGGCTGTACCTTATCAAACATTAACAGATTGTCTAGATGTAAAGCATCAAACATTAACCGTACAGCTGTTATTGTTTTAGAACCATACACTTCCTTTTAAATGTTTTGCCCTGCCTGTGCTCATCATTAAAGCCTTTGTTGTTAAAAATAACTTCTCTTCACAGGAAGAGCCACCATGACTAATTCTGAGGAAGCACATGCTCAATCCTGAACACCATGCTGAGGCTTTCCAACTTAATACTCATGTCCGCAGCCATGCAGTACAGGCTCAGCCTCTCAGACGGAGAGGTCAAGAAGCACTTGGTAAATCATTTCCATGTTTGCAAGCAGCAGATGAATGTAATAACCTCATCATTGCTTACTCTGTGTCTTGGGCTAATGCTTAAAATTTTTTTAGACACAACGAATAATCCTCCTATCGTTCTTTTGGTTTTGTTGGGCGCATTGTAATTGAGGTATTTAAACTTTTAAGCCAAAGCTGGAAAACTTGCAGTAATGTGACTTGACTAAAAGGGTGAGTTGCCAAGGTGATGAATGCTCCAATAGACCCAGCAGGAGATCAGCGAAGAAAATCTACCGACAGCCAAATCACTCTACGGAGCTAGAAACCTGCCCATATTAAACACAAATACTGTGACCCTAAAAAGAAACACATCTATTCATCATGCCCAAGTTTAAAAAACATTTGTATTGTGATAATATGTTCTAATTATATGTCATAATTATCAATTATCATCGTTATCAAAATTAATATATGCCTTATGCTGTGCTAAATTGAACCAATATACTTAGTTTATTCAAAATTAGACTTTACGGCGACTGGGTAGCTCACCTGGTGGAGCGTGTGCACATATAAAGCGGCTTAGTCCCTGACGCAGCGGCCACAGATTCAACGCCGACCTGCAGCCCTTTGCTACATGTCATTCCCCTTCTTTCTCCCATTTCAAGTCTAAGCTGTCCTGTCGGAACAGCGTTTACACTTTAGGTATCAAAAGATAATCTTATGCTTAAATATAGTCTACTAACATTATATTTGCATTCTTTAGCTTACCAAAATGAATGCACTTCTTTAATAGGTATTCTAGAACAACTTAGGTTAGATGCTAATTAAATTAGACTGATTCAAAGTATTCTGTAAAATTCACCTTGGTCTAATTAAAATTGACCTTGTAGTACTTTGATGTACTTTAACGTGCTTACAAGAAATAATGTAAACTGGCTAAATCCAACACATTTTATATGCTAAAGTATCACAAATTCTTTTTCTTTTAGCTTGGTGATAAGCAAAGAGCAACAATTTGACGGGTCTAGTCTAATGTCTGGTTTGCTCAGTCTCATAAAGCAAAACGTTTCAAAATGTGTCAATATATGGGGCACCAAGTACCAAAAGCAGACATCTAGTCAGAACCTAGGCTTTATTTTTGAGAATCTGATGCTTTACATTAATCAAAAACAGTAAACACTATCCGTCTGGCAGGTGGAGACTCCCACAATACACCACAAGAGCAAACAAGACTTATAACGAAAACTAAAAGTTGCAGTAAAGCTTTGTGAGATATGAAGTGATGTTTCCACAAGGTCATTCAAGCCTTATCATTATTATCATTTTTCAGCACATGATGGGTTATGCAGAAAATAAGAGATATTTCTTCAGGTTTATTTAGGATTTCATATTTTCCACTTTGTCCTGAAGTCATTAGACATTTATATCTAAAGTTAATATTTATTACAACATGCGTTCTAGGTGGGAATAGTTTTCCTACCCTTCTGGCTTATGTCTTGCCAATTCTACTGTAATCGTACCCTACTGGACATTGCCATTACTATTGGAAAACACAGTAAACACTGTGTGTTCATGCAGTGCTACTCCTTTATTGAGCTCTGACTTCTGTTACTATTTTTGTATCTTCAACTCACGGTGTGCAAATGATGTGTAATGTGTGATGTGTGAGCTTCTGCAACACAAAAAATACAAGATAACAGATGCTTAAGATCAATAACTCCTCAGAATGTCAGGGTTGTTATCTTTCACAAATGACTTCCTGTTTGGTACACTTTGATTCCTCTAGACAATAGCCAGTGCTGCCTTTTTGAGAGCATGCTTTCTCTTCACAGCCTTTTAAACACGATTGAAATGATAGCAATGTTGTGATCCAATGGTGATTGACAGCACACATTAAAATCATATGGATTGCACTATATAGCAAGAATGTCTCTTGTATGAGTATGAGATCTTTTTTCCACAAACTTTTGACACAATACGTTGTGTGTTCTGTTCATTGTACTCACAATAGATGATCAAGGATCCCAAAGTGTTGTCTTTGTCGAGCGTGTTGAACTTTGAGTAGTTAAAACCAAACTGACAATATGCACTGATCATTTTTGGGTCATTGCTGATCATGTGTGGCAACTTGCCAACTTTCTCTAGTATTCAAAAAATAGCAAATCGTGGATGGTCATTTCAATAAGAATTGGGTTTTGACAGGACTGCAAAAACAGATTAAGTGTTGTTGTTTTTTCCTTTTTTGCACCGTAAATACCCAAAATTCTATTATTTGAACTCTGATAAAAAAAGAAAAATACAATCTGTCTGATGGTGCCAGACACAGAGCCAGATACTTACATCCTCTTTGAGATTTAAGCGATTGTGAATTTCAAGCCAGAAGAAGCTCCTGTTTAATAGGAATTTGGAATGCATGATAAAAGTTCCTTACATCTGGCTCCTGTCGTTTGGCATCATTTTTATGTCATTGAACACTGGAAAGAGCCCCAACGCCAGCTGCTCTGCAGCCGATGATCAAAATGATTATCAACCAACTGGGTGTGCGTGGTGTCAAGAACTTAAGTAGCAAAAACAACAACTATTTCATGAAAGGCTGAAAGAAAAGGTATGATATAAACTTTGTTTCTGTTATGAATGTTTTGGCATATATTGATGTTGACTGTGAAACCTGAGATTAGGTAAATATGTTGTGAAAATCCTCCTTAACTGCTAGCTAAAAGTCTGATGCCTTGTCTGATGCATGATGTCTGATGAAAAAGTGTTCAAATCAAATACTTTTTTTTTTAATCAACAAAACCACCTCATCAGCCAAACATTGATGAAAATAATCTTGAACAGAGAAGATAATCGCTTAAACGGTTGTCTTTTAATGTCTTTTTCTAGAATTGTTACTCATTGTGGCTCAGATGCCGGGCAGCAGAGTACAGAGACTGTGCTCCACCAATGAGTAGAGACATGGAGCCCCACGGGCCTCCCTGGACTAGATATAGGGGTCTCATTGTGCACTCACTCACAAATGGACAGAATAAAGGAAAATAACAACAAAGAAATTTATCAAAAAGAGCAATTATTTACAAAATATATAACCACAAGCATAAGGCTTTTTAAAGACTAGAGAAATTTAAAGGGACATGATATCAATTTTACACCTGAAGATTTGTTAGCCTGTCATAGAGAGGACTGTAATTGTTGTGTAATGTTTTCTGTGCCTCTGAGGAATTTTCTTAAGTCTGGGAAAATAACTGAAGATACCTCATCCTGGAATATCGTTTATAACCAAAAGCCCTGCGTTACAAACTGGGTGCATTGAGTTTAAAAGGCGTTGGCGTTTGCCAGGCAGGGAGAGTCACAGACACTATTGAGTATAGAATATGGTTATTCTAGGATCCAGCATTTCTGGAGCTTGACCAAATGGACCAGGGTATCTCTGCCTTTGCTGCTTTGATTTGGGAAACTCTCTACATGAGTCATATAATGTACTTTTTTGTAGAGACTCTGTGGCTGTGGTGTTGTTTTGTATTTGGAGTTATTTTAAATATTGGATGCAATAAACCAACACATTCAAAATCTCACTATAGTTCAACAAACTGAAAAGCTTCATAGAGGTAATATTGGGCTATTGTTTTTGTTTGAGTTGTATCGTAAAATTGTTATGTTGTCAGCTCTGTATGTCCAGGAGTCTGCCTGTAGTGCTTAGTGACGCTCTGGCCAACAGAACTTAATAAAGCAAGTTGACAACTTACAGCTTAAGTCTGATCAAGTTTGCAGTGGTGTTGCAGAAAACTGGCTTAATGCACCCCAGGTGCTTTAATAAAAGGCACTATGCTGCCATCTTGTGGCGGTGAACGCAGACGTCTCAACAACACTGTCATCACATAAACTTCTGTACTTCAGGAGAACTAAACGCATCACCAACACTTTCGACTCTGTGTGAGAGTTGAATTGTTGAACCATTCTGTGAACCTCTTCACACAGAAGGGAGTTTGTTTAAAAGGCGGTTCGTGTTTCTGTACAGCTCAATGCAGACAAAGGGAACTAGGCCTACAAAAGAAAAAAAGGCCTGTAAGACAGATGTCCAACACACGGGGGCGCTGTAGCTATTTTCATGAAGTCACCTCACGTATTCAGCTCCCGCTTTAACCTACTCCCAATGTCCCTCCTTTCTCTGTGTGGTTCCAATTCGTTTTGTACTTGTCACTTAGTTTTCTGAGGGTTTTAAGGCCAACGTGTAAACAATAATTAGGCCACCATAAAAAAGGTCTGGTTCTACTATAAACTTACATAATGTAGGCTACTGAAAAACGGACATAAATCTGTCCACTGACAAGCGTGAAATTCAAATGAAGAGGGATAACCGCAATGCCATTGAAAACTATTTGCTTCTTTTCTGATGTGTAGCCTACATGTTATCCATATATGTTGAAGTCATATTTAATATTCTGTACCCTATGGCCGATTGCGCTTAGAGATACTTAATAGGACCAGACCTGTTGGGCCTCGGGCCTACCTTTCTCTTGTTCTGTTGAGAGCCTTTAATGTAAACTCTGTAGGTAACCCGGACAGACAGACCTGAACAAATAATGGAGGGTGGATGCGGTGGGGAGTAGTCATTCGGGCAGCCTACTCATTGGTTGCCTCAGACACAGTAGCTCGCTCTCTCCCTCTCACATAAATGCGCTCCCACCGCCGACCGAAGCAGATAATCCCAGGCCACTGCGAGAGGGACACACCTTCGCTGATTTTTCCACAGTTTACACGGGGATGCGTTTCGATTCACGAAAAGGTGTCATCAGTCCAAGATTTTGAGTCGTGTTTTCAGCTTTTTTTTGCGCATAGGTTACGAGGCTGCTCCACTCCAACTCGAAGATGACTGGGGTTTTTGAGAACTTAAATACTGATATGCATTCAAACCAGATTACCTCAAGCAGTTACCACAGCTTGCACAAATCGCAGGAGTCTCCGACTCTGCCGGTGTCCACGGCGACGGACAGCAGCTATTACAACAGCCAACAGCCTGGCCATTGCGCAGGGTCTCCATTTGGCCAACTCGGCTCTTACCAGTACCACGGTAACGCCACGAGCACTGTGCCATATAACACCAAGTCCTACGACCTTGGTTTCAACTCATCTTATGGTGCATACAGCTCCTTCGGCTCCAACTCCTCTCCTACTCCAGCCGATACAGGTAAAGATGCTCTCACATTCTTTTAAAAATACAGTTTAATTAATTTCATCTTTTTGTTTGAGATCCAGCTTTAGAACTTACTTATGGCCTGAAATGTATGAGGAGGAAGTTGAATTGTGCATAACATCATTGACGAGATTATTATGTGGTCAGAAAGTATTAGACATACTCGCACCAAACACTGACAGTAAATGCTAAATTAATGTATTGTTTAACACAAATCTTAAACAAACTCTGATATGTTTCCCTTGGCATTATAATATACAAATATGATGAAATTGAATTATGAGGTTAACGCGTATCTACTTAATACGTAGGGCCGTGCAAAATGCCTCAAAGTTCTATGCAACTGAAAAACTACAGTATCCTTTATGCGTAACGTGAGTTGTTTTTGAATGTTCCCACAGAGAAAGAAGAGCGCGAGCCAGAAATCCGGATGGTAAATGGAAAACCAAAGAAGGTCAGGAAACCTCGGACCATTTATTCCAGCTTTCAACTGGCCGCACTTCAACGGAGGTTTCAAAAGACGCAATATCTGGCTCTACCGGAGCGGGCCGAGCTGGCAGCCTCGATGGGCCTCACGCAGACACAGGTGGGTGCATCTAAGACGTGGATTCATACGCTGTAATATATACAGTACATATATATATTGATAATCTGGATTACAATGTGAAAGGAAATTAAACGACAAGGGGGATTTGAGAAATGATATGGGGAAATCAATTTCATGCTTGTATCCGTTTCTTTCTCAGGTGAAAATCTGGTTCCAAAACCGCCGCTCCAAGTTCAAGAAGTTGTGGAAAAGTGGAGAAATCCCCCCAGAGCAACATGTTGCTTCCAGTGAATCTCCGCCCTGCACGTCCCCACCAGCTATTGCTTGGGACTTTCCACAGACTCAAAGAATGAGCAGTGTCAACTCTAGTTTACCTCCGAGTAGCAGCCCTCCCAACACGACTGCGTTTTTGGCAAACTACTCCTGGTACTCTACCACGAACTCTACGACGCATCTGCAGCCTCTGATCCAGCACCACCACAACACCGCCATAAGCGCTGGGACGATATTCTAAAACAAACGACAACAAAACATCGGGTTTAAATCGGAAAATACTGGTGAAAAAAAGAAAAATGCCAATACCTTCACGTTACAGACCTCGTGTGTGCCATGCGAAGTTGCAAGCATATAGAAGTTAATGGAGCCAGACAGGCTCGTGGACCTTGCCCGTTTTCGCGCTGGCAAATTGTAGTCACAGATTTCTACAGTTATTTTTGTATTTATTTATTTTGTTTATGTGGAGGGATGAATGAACCACTATTACCCAAAGCAATCACAGCCGGGCGCGAGCCTACTTTTACGCGGACGTCACTTTGTTGCCATTTCTGCAAAAAAAAAACAAAAAAACATTCATCGCAGGACAACCTGTCACAAATGTAGCACACGTTAACTGTATCGTGCCTTTTTCAATATGACCTCATTTTGTTGTGCGATAAAACAGCGTAGGCTACCTTCATTCATTTCTTATGCCATTAGGCTAGTTGATTTGAATATAAGCCTAAGTTTCTGAATCTACGTTTGTAAATATTTTACCACAGCTTTTCTGATAGACCATGTCACTCTTTTTTTTTGACTATTGCTGCAAATTAACCACCATTAACCACCGTAAGCTACTGATTGTCCTACCCTCTGATTTACTTGTATCACACTTAATTGTATTTTTGTCTTATTTATTTTAGCAGTGTTCCATATATGACCAGACGTTATTTAAATAAAAATGTTTTCTGTGAACATGCATACCTCCTTTTTTCTCCAAAGTGTTTTCTCTGCACACACATTTTCTTTGCTAAGAAGCATTTAGGATGACATGGGGAACTCATGCCTTATTCGTTTAGCAATGAGCAGAAAATATGGGCTATGTCTGGGACAGTTTTTTTTTCAAACAATTTTGAATATTTTGTATAGCAATTTAGTTATTGATTTATTTTTAAAGCATACAATTAAAGTTTGTTGAGTGTCGCATGAGTTGGTTGGGATAGGCTGAAACTCCTCGACTATTTCCCGATAATACGAACACCTGTAGCTGACTAAATTAATATCCTGGCTAACTTCTAGTCATGTTGTCTGGTAACCATGTTAGTAAACCGGTAAGCTGTCAGTTAGTCAGGACCATCAGGACTTTAGGACTTTAAGACTTGGGCCTACTAGCCGGCCGTTTAGACTACCTTTAAAACTAACGTTAGATAGCGTTACATTCATTAAAGCTGTTTCTTAAGTAATAGGCATTAGATGTTGGTTGTAATGAGAGAGAGAGCATGTTAGGATGCTATCACAATTGTAAGATTATTTGTCAGTATGCTTAGCCGAACCGGCGGCTTATTCAGGCAGGCAGAGGCAGAGTCGGGCCCGGGGCGCAGGCTCAGTGGAGGAGGCACCAGAACAACAAGCCTTGGCATGCGAGAGGGGAAGATGAGGGTGGGTATGAATGAGCACAAGCGCCTCAGACTCTGTGGAGTCAGTGAGTCGCTTTCCAGACGTGTTATGAACTCAGCCTAACAAGAGAGGAACTAGGTCCAAGACAGCCTGGAGCTACAACATCATGGAAACATTTCTCACGTCTCACAAGTAAAGCCTGTGATCTCTGAAGACGAGCACATTGACCTACATTATTTACGTGGCTCATGGTATGGCCTGCAGGCTATGGTGTAAAGAGGCACAAGTCCCAAACGCCTTTTTTGTTATAGGCATAGCTATTTAGTCAGAGCTACACTGGCCCTGATAGATGTAAATGTGCCTAGTCGGGGGCTTATTATTAATACACATACCCATCACTTAGTTGTCATTCATGATCATCACTGTCTACCCCACACGCTTCCCTTCCAACAACCACGGGCCATCAAGTGGGATCGTTTCCTTGTACATAATTAGGACTGTAGCTTGTCAGCAGTTGCTATATCTTCATGATGGAGCCGAGCCTCCTTCCTGGAGCTGACAGGATCAGATCCTAGGCATGCAGCAGCTCTGTGCTGTGCGCCAACACATTAAATAGCCTATGTGCTGTAGGCCCGTGCACGCCTGGCTCTGTGTGGCCCTTTGCAGGATGCTGTTGTTTCTTGTACAGAGAACATGCATCGTGACAGGCCTCTATGATCACTGCACCGTGGACTGGAATAACACTTAGCCTAGCTGGTTTTCTCCTAATGTTTGGTTTTACTTAGCTAGCCTGCGTCAGTAAAGCAGATTAATCCGCACACATGTAGGCTATCAATGATACAAGCTATCGATTTCGTCCTAATAACAATACCACTATGCCTACTAGGCCTACAACTACTATACCATTATTATTCATAATAACAATAATAATAATAATAATAATAATAATAATAATAATAATAATAATAATAATAGCAATAAAAATAATAATAATAATAATGATAATAATACAAATTGCTGGATGTTTTCTGTTGCTCCATGACTTCCTTCAGGGATTAGAGCTATGTGGTTTATAGGCCTACTTTTGCATTTTTCCAGGCAACTTGTAAATGCCATAGCCCCTATCCGAATTTATACTCAGATCTGTAATTTCATCCACATTTGCAATGGTTTGAGCATTCTGGCTTTCAAATCTGAAAGCCTGCAATTACTGTATAATTCTTCGCAATTTTACATGTCCTAATATGGGGTGTTATTTTTACCCAAGACAATTTCACGCTATTTCAAGCATCAACATTGTCAAAGTTGAATGTACATAATAAATGGGAATATCAATGCATAGTTTTTAGCCTAACATCTTGACTCAACGATAATTATATCCGTGTGGAGCCCACGTAGAATTATCCTGAATTGCATGGTAACTGCTGCTTTAAATTTTAAGAAATTACTCATAATTTCCCCCAAAGATTACCAAGATCTCAAGTGCACAATGTCATCAGCGTAATGAGGAGTAAACATTTATGCTAATAATCTACATTTTTTTTCCCATCAGCTATAAAGAGAGGAAATAAAGCAGACATTTTCAGTCATATTCTGAACTCTGCTGTTATAGCTTAGACCAACACATGGGACACATTTTGTGGGATGTAAGCGCTCCTCTTGCGTCTGTGCTGCAGGATGCTGCTGCTCATCTGCCTCTGTGCTGATTTCGCCATTATCCAGAGGAAGCTTGCCTCTTTCTTTCAAACTGAAAGGTGTGTATGAAAGGTTTACTTCTTGAATTCTCAGTGGAAGTAGCGCAAGCGTGGAATTGCATTAGATATGAGCAACAACAGAAAACAGGCTTATGGTCTTTACAGGCATACTTTATCATTTTTAGTTCATTCCTGCAACATTTATTTAATGGAATTCTTAGTCCAATCTGTGAATCTGTGACGATTCTGTCATGATGTGAATCTACTTCAAAGACTGATTTTATTCTTTAACTTCGGTAAAAACATTTTTTTTTTAAATGTATTCAGTGTATTTAATGTGCTGCTTTTGTGGAAAAAAAAAAAAAAGTAATTTAGCAAAGAAAGCTGTTCACACCGAGAGGAACTGTAAGAAAGGGGAGACACAGAAAATGCTCTTTAATCCAGTCGCTGCTATCATTACTCTTACATTGTGCTGTGCTAATTTTGAAGCCTCTTCGCATTGACAACTCCGTGATGTACACCTGCAAGCAATTTGCCAGCCTTACACATGGTCTGAGGAACAGTGACGAAACGGCATCTCACCTATTTCGCTTTTTTTTCTATGGCAGCAGCACATTTCTTTCAGAGCACTATCTCTTTTGTCAACGCAGAAAGATCCTCCGTGCGAAAAAAAAAAAAAAAGCTCATAATTAGGCTACCTCAGAGATGGGAAACTGCATTAGAATAAATAAGGGCGAAATGACTGTAATTATGCTGGGTTTGATGGGCTCAGCTCGTATAATCAAGGGGAGAATACCGCGAAATAACGCTGACCCTCTTGGATGTGCAGCTGCGCCTTTCTGGGGATATAAGCAGATTTATGTTCACCACGGCAGCAGCACAGTTCATATTCTTTCTTAATGGTTTTGAAATGTACATATACCTATTCTGCTTCTGGCTTGTGCACAAAGGACCGTATATGTTCTGAGTCATGTATTATAATAACAATAGAGACAGGGCTGTTAAACAAGGAGCAGAGATAAACTAGGCCAGAGTTGGTTTCTTTTGAGTCCCCTTAAAGCTAATCAAATAGTTAAACTGCATGATGGTGTTGCTCTACAAGAAAAATTAAACCAGCATTTATATAGCCTAATAATTATAATAGGTATATTGATAATACATTATAATGGTCTAATTTACCATTTTAACAAAGAATAATTGGAACAAATGAGAAAAGAAGGAAGTGATCGGTTATGATGTAACATAGTCTATAGCCTACTTTTCTGGACTCTGTTGGCCTCTTAAAGGGATGTTGTGCGGGCCGCACAAATGTCATCAAATGTGTCATAACAATTGCAAAACTAGTGCATGTATCCATAATGCAGGTGGAGGTGAGCGAGTATGTCTACAGGTAATTTACAATTCCCTTCTTTCTTTCATTGTTTTGTTTCTACTCAGGCACAAACACACCCTTTCAGATTCAGACACATTGTCTTGTTTTCCCGAATATTTTCCTTGTTATTTTCTGTTTTGCTTTTTCGTCATTTATTATTAATATTGTCATTATTATAATTTCCACGTATACCCAGTTCTGTGTGTTGTTTAAATGGACAGGTAATTCCACATGGGCAAGGCATTTTCTAAGAAATCCTACTAAATAAAATACAGACAGATTTTGATTGAAAATTCCTAAAAGGCTTACTGAATATTTGCGCGACTAGAGTAAAAGAATAAAGTGTGAAGCCCAAACAAGGAGGTCTTTGAACGTTTCACTTTCACTGATCTCCATCTGATCCGCCCTGTGTCCCGTGCTCATCCAGGCTTTTTGCAGCACCTGCCTCTCGCGCGATTATTCACTTAACACACCCAATTGATCTCTCCCATTCATGACAGAAAATGGGGATTGTCGGAAGACAAATAGAAAGAAGATTATCTTTAAAAAAAGCTGAAAAGAAACAAGCGATGTTGTTGAGTGATTTCAGGTCTCCCGCACCGCGATTAAATGACGATAATAGAAATGATGCAGCTTATAGTCTATTGGCAGGGTATCCAGTGGTTTCTGTCTTTTTTAAGATTTTCTTGCATTTTTAATTGAATATGCTGTGAAAAATATAGCCGTTAAGATACATTCGTGTAGCTGCAACCAGTATTTTTGTTGTTAGATGCAACGTCAGACTTCTCATCTCTGGTCACTCCAGAGGTTTGACAACATCTGCAACCAGTGAGCAGCAGCAGCAGGAACCCATGTATAAATGCTAAACACGACCATACATCTGAACGACGAGCCTTTTTCTCACACAAACGCACTCACACGGTGTCTGCTACAATAACCAACATGATACTGCTTTGTGTCAGCTCGCATTAAACCTGCACCATGCTGAAGCCTTTCTTTTCACATGAGAGGAGAGTGGAGGGGGGGGGGGTGAATCAGACACCTTTCTTGACATCATTTAAATCATTATTTTACTGCTTTTGAAACTTTGCACATTATGCACATAAACTTCAGAAACAGATAAATAAATTAAAGTAATCAATACAAAACTAAATATTTTCTATTTTGACTAAACACATCTCGACGAATACAGAAAGCCTAAAACCCTGTTTCACAGCGTATCCAGTATACAGCACAAAAAACAAATCTGAAAATGATGTACAAAGTACAGGGACAAATGAGCTGCTCACCCTCAAGATATTCTTTTTTTTCTTAAGCAGCAAATTGTCAGACTCTTTACATTTTTCACATAACATCGGGGCACGGCATAGAAAAGCTTTGCTTGCGTTAGTGCAGCATTAACAACACATTGTTGTTATTTCAAACACACTTACAAAATAAACACAGACTGACCTAAACAGAAAAAAAAACTAGTTTGAATAATTTAACTTAAATAACAAACACATATAAACAACATAGTAGCGATTTGAGGCTTTGCGCAATACGCCCTGTGGCAGACTGTGCTGTAAGCATGATGCTGATGGTGGAATTAATTAAGTAGGCCTATCATTATTTTGGTTAAAGACCTTTAACTGTTAATGAATGCAGATTGGTTTTTAGGTCATCATTACTTTGGGCCCAACATCTGGTGTAAACAAACATGTGTTTTCTCATCAACATAATAACTCACACAAATATGATATTAAAAAAAAAAATGAAATAGAAACTGACACGAAAGTGATATACAGCAGCCAAAAAAAGGACCAATTTGTCTACGGTTTCCGCTGACTGTCAGACTCGTTGCCCCTGGGCTCATTGCGTGCCTTTTCAGTCTCTAAGCTCCCTTCTTCTTCTACGCTGCTTGCAGGCATCCGGTATGGGGAGGCCACTGTGTCAGCATGCGGCAGCACACTCCGGGGTTGTTGTTGAGTATTATCAGTGCTGCGCCGCGCTGAGGCCCCTTCACCATCTTGATACACGAGCCGTGAGCGGAGTCGAGGGCTGAGCTCCTTGTTCACATGAGCTGTGACTGTTGCATAGACTCTTGGTGTGTGGTTGGATACCATGAGGTGTAGCTGGGAATGTAAGATCCGGTTGTCCCCACCGAAGTCTTCGTGGCGGTCGGCGAGCTCCAGACAGGTGTCACCGAGGGAGAGCCGCTCGACAGTCCGCGGCCGGTGGCCAAGGCGTTGGGGTCAATTGTGCCACCGCCTTGCTTCATCAATTTCTTGAATTTAGAGCGTTTATTTTGAAACCAAATCTTCACCTGGAGAGACAAAGGAAATTCTTAGAACCTTGACTAAACGACAGATTAGTCAATTTTAGGCCTGTTAGGCAAAATTAGGCACGTTTTTACGCACGCAGCAGGTTTCTTAGTACATCAACAGCAAAACAGTTTTTTTATTATTTTGTCCTTGATTATGACTGTATTAAGATGTCATTGATATTAACAACCCATCTATGGCAATATTCAGGAAATTCAGGGGAAAATCCTTAATTTGGCATCAAACGTTGAACATAATGCTACTTTTGATGAATGGTGTTCCATAATAATAATAATAATAATAATAATAATAATAATAACACTTATAATAATAATTATATATTATTATTATTATAATAACAAAGCATTTTGTGAAAAAAAAAATGTAAAAGGTGTAAGGGTGCTGCAGCAGAGTGGAGCTATTTGAGTGACTTTCGTGGACTTGCCTGTGTCTGAGTGAGACCCAGCGAGGCTGCGAGCTCAGCTCTCTCCGGTAACGCCAAATATTGAGTCTGTTGAAACCTCCTGTTCAGGGCTTGAAGTTGTAAACTGGAATAGATAGTCCTTGGTTTTCTAATCTTTTTCCCTTTCCCGTTGAATCGAACCTCTCCGCCTTCCACCACTGTGTTTTTCTCTGCTTCTGGCGCTGAGAGACAGAAAAGAGCGAGGAGAAGCAAACAAATATGAAGGCAGTTGTGGCCAACAGTGCTGCGCAGCTATGAATACTCCAGCGCAAGTTTTACAAGCTGTACTTTAGGTATAATTACCTTTAATTGGATACATTGTTTATAGCGTTACGCAATAAATAATTACCAAGCCTAATTCCAACATCTGGGTCGTCTTTTCGCTGCAGCGAGGACTGTATAGCTACAGATGAAAGACGTGCCATCACAGAAAGTTCATATTTAAGATCCAAAGATGCTGTTGCACACTTACCTGTCTCCTCTAACCGAGTCTGTGGGAGCGCCGAGCTGTTTTGGTAGGTCTGTACTGTGCTAAGGTATGGACTGGTGGAATGGCTGCCGACGGAGTTCACGTATGGATAACCCAAAGATCTGGGGAACGACGAGACCGGACTGTAGCTATCGTGCTGGGTATGACCTGCAGAATGTAAACAGTGCATTGGATAGTGTCCGTGAGACATGGAGGAAGGCGACATTTGTTGACTCGGGGGTCCAAACTCCATGAAAACGGTTTTTCCTGAGGCAGGGCTATTAAGACTTTCTGGAATTGTAGTCATTGTCATCTCTTCTGGCGTTTCCCCTTGTCTTGCTTTTGTTGTTTTCCTTCTATGATCTCAGTGAAGGATGGGTCCCAATTTAAGCCGAACTGATTTTTTCTCTTTCCATTCATAAGAAAATGTAGTTGTAGCCTGTGAAAAGTCCTAGGTATGATGCTGTGGACCAAGACAAACTCGCTCAAAGGTTTGAATCTCGGACTCATGAATATTCATCAAAGACTGTCGCTGATTGGTCCACTCTCTCCAAGAGGGAAGCCGATTGGCGACGCTTGGGCTGGGTCCGAAGAACCTGATAAAGTCGAGAAAAAACACAAAAAGCTTAGATTTCTTCTTGACATGTCAACATTTAAGCTATATTATTGTCATTATTATTATTTTTATTATTAATGTTATTGTTATTATTAGGCTGTTATTTAGGCCTACAATTCGTCAAGTAGGCTCACATGTATTTTAGGCATCCACTTTTGATAATATTGCATAGCCTATTGTACGGCGATAACACCTGATTCACTTTTGTCTCAGCACTATCCAAACATTTTGAAATGTAAGAAAATATTGTCATAGCCCATATCGGTGGAGCGTTTGAAACAATCAGGTTTTGTCACGTTGTAAAAGTGGCGGTTGTCATGTAGTAAGCGTAATTTATTAGCCCAATGTTGCATAATATTTCCAGCCTTGTTAAAGCTGCTCTTTCTGCCGGCCAGCTTGATTAAAGCTTGTTTTTGATTAAAGCTCTATCTGGAGTAAGGTGTATTAGCATAACACTAGTGTTCAATTTTCATAAGTAGGTCTGTAATTAGTCATGAGTTTAACACTTCCATTGGCTGGAGGTCTCAGTTACACCTGCAGCACGTTCTGCTCTGGTGTCAAATGAGGTTTGTTGGTTCAGGTGTTAGGCCTAATGATGTTTTCTAAAACCTGGAAACATGTAACAACATCACACACAAAATAGCAAATACAGTTCAACAATCATTTCTGATGAACAGACCGACGTGTAAGGCCCATATTTGAAACAACGTTATAAGGACAGCTGTTTAAGTTTTGCATTATTTTATAACAATGATATAGCCTATAGTCGTGGGGAATTATTGGATATATTCCCACCGAACCATTCCCTGTTTTACAACACAGCCATGAATGCACGCAGGTCTATGTTCTAATCACATTGAAATGACTTTACGCGCCTTCCGTCGCAATCAATTAATGGTCCCAGTTTCGTTAAACACTGGCACCTCTGATTAGCATGGATCTAAGTGTGGATGGGGGGTGCGGCCAGCCTCCCACAGCCTTACAAGAATAATTAGCCACGGACATTTGATTTAATTGAACTGACGACTGACTTAACAGGATATATTTCTTCTTGAGCTGCAGGTTTAGACCTCCACAACTCAAAAGCTCCAATGGGATCACCGCTGCAGCTGTAAGTAGAGTGTGACCAGGCAATATTGAAAATTAGATATTAGTTACAATAAGCAACTTACTTTAAAAAAAATGTCATGTGATAGAAAAGAAGCAGATAAATCCGCGACATCCGGGGTCAGAAAGCCTCCGCAGGACGCACTTGGTGAAAGAAGAAGAAAAAGAAGAAGAAGAGGAAAAAGAAGAAGAAGAAGGAGAAGAAGAAGAAGAAGAAGAAGAAGAAGAAGAAGAAGAAGAAGAAGAAGAAGAAGAAGGGAGTATCCAGCAGCTCTTCATTTTATTAGGATTCCTTTGCAAGCTGCAGCTCTTGTTCTGGTGTCTGCAGAGCATAAACACAGCCTGGCTGCTCCATCCGCAGTCCCTCCATCTCCACCTGAATAACAAATTAAAGGCAGTTAAATTCCGTCACTGTGATTAGCAGTGTAGCCTAATTGCATAATTGAACTCAAAACAGAACTAGCAAGTTGCAAAATGTGTTGTCAAAATGCACGCGCTGACATCACGGCACGTGTGCCACAGTGCGCCAGGCGGCTGTGGATGCCTGAATTTAAAGATTTCTGTGCAATATTAGGCTATAACGAAAGCTGGTCCCTTGTCCCCTAAAATAGGCCAATTTGAAGTGATTTCTCTGGAATTACTTTCGAAAAATGCTTCAAGATTTCCGCTATCAACAACGACAATGATAATGGTAGTACAACCAATAATTATCATCTTCCAGAACAGAGGACAGATTGGTGTGGGTACTTGGTGGGTGCGACTGATAACTGTCATTATTTTTCCCACGATTATAGTATCTGCAAATTGACACGCGACTGTGAACAAAACCATTAACAGAATACCGGCAGAGTTTGCAAAAAAAAAATAAAAAAATAAAAATAACACCACGAGTACTACTAATAATAGCAATAATTATTACAGGCTTTTGTTGAAATGTAGAGCTGAGCAGACTCACGAAATATACGCTGCATAAATCCTATTCATTTTATTGATGTGGGCCTATGCAACATCAATCATTTGCAAAGTGTTTATTTGCTTGGATCCCGAATGATTAACTATTTATTCGAAGGATTTTTATCGAGCCGTCCTCAGTGTCATTAGGATGAGCAGGCGTGTGATAAAATTACCACTTTAATTTCTAATTTGACTCTCTCTGGCAGGAGGGCAGTGCAGGCCACGGTGCTTCGTCCTGCACCAGGGCAGCGGGGCTCTAACTGGCAACGCTAAAAATAAAGTCCTCCATGCATGGATGGGCCGTGGAGGCAGGACTCATTAGGAGTGAGTAGCTCTGTGGCTGAGGGTGTTTTAACACCTGCTGCTCTTCACCTGAGGGTTAGTGCAGAGGTGGAGAGACAGAAAGAGGAAGGGAGGGTGGAGGGGGAAACGGGCCAAGATGTCACAGACTTCATTTCAGTCCGGTGATCGAAAGCCCTCCTCAACTGCCATGCCAACCCACATTTTCAAAGCCACCAAATATTATCGCGACCGCGGTGCATTGGGAAACTGTGTATCATCCTGTGATGAAGGCACAGCTCCACGTGCACCCTGCAGACTCTGCATGCGAACAGGGATTCATTATTGTCATTGGAGATGCAGGGAGTTTTTTTTATTTTTTTTATTTTATTAATGTCCCTTCTTTATGGAGGAGACAGAATGCACGTGTGACCTATGTTTTTTGAAGGATTTAAATATGTTTTTTCCCCAGCTTTAGGTTTCTAATGACGTTTGATTACTCCTGATGAACAAAAAACTTTTTCATTTCAATTTCAATAATTTCCCACACTTTTACATGCTGTCTCTGAGATGCATGAACCTAACATGTCCATCTTAGATATACAAATGCATAACAAAACTTCCATCTCTCTCTCTCTCTCTCTCTCTCTCACTCTCTCGCTCTATATATATATATATATATATATATATGTACATATATATATATTTTACATAGTAGCATGTCTGAAAATGGAGATAATGGTCATCATTACCACATGCCCTCAGCTGCAAATGTAATTCAGTGAGTGACTTCCAGCAGAATTGTCACACTTTATGAAGGTTTATTTCACGTTTGAAAGGCAGAGGATCAAACAAGTGAAATTGCCTTTTGTTCTGCTTCCTTTCTGGCTTTGCTGCTGGCTGCCATCCTGTAATTTGCAGCAGCGTCAATGAACGCAAACTAGATGCACTTCAATTAACTTGATTCAGTGTCTATTTTCCTGTTCAATGTGGCATCAAAAACGTGAATTGATTTGTTTTACAGAGTTATACGTAAACAAAAAATGAATCCCAATATCTGAGAAACAGGATTGCCATATTTAATTGATTGCATTATCATAAGGGTCAAGGGGGACACAGTGGGGAAGTGAAAATATGTGTAGTTTTTTTTAATTGTTACCAAAAGACACAGAGGAAAGAAAAGTAAATGTGGACTGTCAAAACCCAATTTATTGTCTCTATGTAATAATTTCATTTAATGGGTTATTGAATACTTTCCTTTTTGTGTTACAATCAGATTTGAACACTTTATCAAATAACCTGCAACTGGTTCTGAAATTAAATGACATAAAGAATGACTGCTGTTTTTATTAAAGGGCATGTTTTTTTAAATTCTCCATATAAGATTATCTATTCAGATATTTTGACTTTTGAATTCAAAACAGTTTTTCTCATATGATAATAATTGAGTATTAAGAAACACCAGGAAATATTAGTAACTTGTTAGTCATTTAATTCAAAAGGCCTGTCAGTCAGTTTGAGTCATAGCAGGTTCAACTCCTGCTTCAAATGTGGCTGTTGGTGGCTACTATTTTATTTTTTGATCACATATTATGTCTCTAATATACACCTAAAAGGTGTCCTTTATTGACAGTAATTAAATTATGAAACTATGAGAATGTGTTGCTTTAAAACAAATGGCACGAAGGATAATAATGATTGTTTTGTTTGTTTTAGGGATTGATGTCTGCGAGGAATCTGCATCACATCAGGTCGGGATGCACTGACCAAATGGTTTAAACTGGACTCATTGCTAGGACTTAGGCCATTGTTGATTATTGAAGCCCGGTGATAATAGAAAATATCAGCCAGTGAATGTGGCATTAAATTAAATACTGATATGTCTTGTTTTTTTTTGCACATTTTGTTCCTTATCAAAAGCAGTTCATAAATAGCTAATTTTGAACATAAGTGACTCTTTTATTCACAGTGAATGAAATCTCTAACAGCAAAATCTTTTTCTGAGGATGAAAAAAATAACTACAATCAACATGTGTGTAATTGGACTTAAAGCTGGTCATTGCCTCCCTCTACCACCACCACCACCACTATTCAGTGTCCAGAGCAGCTCTTTCCTCCAAAAGCTGGGGGTCACAGGTTGCAAAAGGCCCCAGCGAACTGGTAGAAATGCTGTCCCCATTACAGCAGCAGCAAGCATCCAACCTGCCTGAAATTGTCTGCAAAATGACCAATTACCTGTGTGAAGGCTGGGGAGAAAGGACTTGGGAAAATATGGCTTTTACTTAATTCAGCTAAACTGTAAAAGAAACTAGTGTCACATACTTGCTACATGTTACACTATCCCCACCTGGTAAGTGAAGATTTGGGCATCAAATCATCAACCAATGGGAAAATCAATTTTATGGATAATTGAAATTTAACCAACTCTTAGTTGAGTAATGATGTAAAAGAGCTGGAATTGCAGGAATAGAATCCATATAACATAGCTATAATCTGGGAAATAATTTCACCAACACTAGAACAATGATTGATTAAACATCTTTACACGTAGATGTTATTGAATTCATTCCCTGCAAATGGAAAACATGCAAATTCGCCAATTAAGTCATTTGCCCATGGAGAGCTGGGCGGCTTGACGTTCAGCTGCCACTGCGCCTTTAGTCTGAAACCCCTTTTTAGTTTTTTGTTAAGAGTTAAGTCTCCAACAAAGACAGGAAGGAGGTCAGCACTCAGCCAACACCTGAATGCGCCTCTCTTTTTTGTGCTCCCCTTGATCCCCACAGTCTGTGCCTGTCATTAGTCTTAATGATGGAAAATTGTCATGTTGATACAAGTCTTGCTCTCCCCCTCTCTTCTTTGTATAAGTAGAAGCTCCATTTGTAACAAAACCGTGGACACTGCATTTGTGCCCGGGGAAAAAAAGGCTGTAGATGCTCTTTCCATAGCTGGGATAATTATTCCTACTGTGACCTTAATGATTCGCTCTGTTCATCCTGCATCTCATCCACGCGCCAGGCCCTCAGCAGAGCCCTGTGTCAGGGAATATGAAAAACCCATATAATGAAACCATTTTGGCTGATGGAAAAAAGGGCTTCTGAAGCTGCACTTGCTACAAAGACGGCTCAATTATATGAGTAATTGTGATAATTTCCCCTCCATTCACTGCTTTCTCTGAAAGGTAAAAAAAAAACACAGATGCTGAAAGGGAAATTACTTGGACAATATATAATCTGTGAAATGGTCACAACATAAAAAAGGATGACTGTAAGAAAGTGTAGGACTATAAATAGGTATGTTAATACAGGGCACATAAACACACCCTTAGAAGCTCACAGCACTATACCCTGTGCAGACTCATGTGAATAGAAAAGAAACATACAACAAATGACCATTGAAAAAACCATTATAAAAGTAGATATGCAGCTGCCAGAAAATTAAACCTCCTTCTCCTTCCAATTGACAAATTTCAGCTCCTGAAAATGCACCCCCATAGTTGGCTATCATTTGTTGTTCTCTGACAGGAAAAGGATAATTACCTCTCTTAGAGGCGGGAGGACTGACATGCCCTTTAGACTTTGCCATGAATGCAGAAGCTTGATAGAAAGCTTGAGGAATAATTTTCTTCTGTGCCTTTCCTTTATGTTCAAGAGCATGTTTTGTTCAGGAGAACTTCGAGATGGCAGTATTGTAGAGTGCATTAAACCACAGGTGTTCATACTGTAAATATGACACCCCTGTGTCTATCATTTGAGGGAAAAACTCTGAAATGCATTAAAATTTCAATTTCATCTTGCCGGAAGACAGGCAAGATAGTGAGATATGCATTACTTTTTCCAATGGTATTGGATTAAACATTTCCCCTTTATGCTGGAAAAAAGATAAAAGCTTCTTTCTATCAGACAGGAGCGAGGCCAAAATTTCAACTTTTGTGCAGAAAGAAATTCATTGTATTTAATGCCACACATATGCATCTGCATGAAAGCATACTGAAATAACTCTCCTCCATGTTTTGCAAGAGAGCTCCATACCTTGTCTCTGTGTTGTGAGAAACTGTTACCATACTATACATGATTAAAATGTTCAGCACTGGTCAAATAGATGAGATAGTTAGATACATACTTGAATAATCATTTTGTCTTTTGAATGTTGATTTATTATGTCCACAACTTCTTCCCCCAAAGTGCATTTTTTCCCAGGGAAACCTCCCACATGTATGGTCACTCACTGACCCCTCAGGCCCTGCAATCTGGAATAAATCTTTCCAAACAATCCGAGCAACATTACAGCCTTGCAGCTCAAATACTTGTATCACACTCAAATGATGAGTCTCTGTCACACACCATGTCATCTGTTTCACCCCAACCCTCCAATAACTTCCGTCCCATTGAGCAGCCTCGTGTGTTATGGGGCCAAGACAGCCAGAGACCCCCTGGTCCTACCTGATTGTGCCTCCTGCAACATGGACAAGCAGCTTGGTCCCAAAACCAGCCCATACTAAGCATCACTTTTACGCACGCACGCACACACACGCACACATACAAATACAAACATACACACACAAACACCAGCAATCTCAATTCAGTGCACCCCACTGTGCACTTCCCGACAGCCTCCAGAAATGTTTTCAAGTTGTCACGTCTCTACGGTAATAGTTTGAGTAGCTGAAATTCAACAAAACAATAATAATATAATCAGAAATTTAGCTTATGTAAAGACTGCCGGAATTAAACAGTTTGGGTTGTTTCTTACAGGCTCTTTCATTTGCTACTTTCACTTTGTTTCCCATTGGAATCTTGCATAACGTTTATACTACTTGGTCACTTTGACATTGAACCAAATTGGCTTCTTAATTCTTTGAGTTGCAGCAGCTGACATTTGAGCACAGATTCATCTTTACAAACTTGTCTTCCAGTGTTTTCTCATCTCGTAAATATTTTGATTTCTTTATTCTCACACACTGGTCACAACATCATCTGATGAACTTTTCAGCAACTGTGATTGAAGGATTCATTGAAAAGCTTTCAGTTTAAGAAAAATGTGTGCCACAATGTATGCCAATAGCTAATTCTATTTGGTAGTGAAAGTTACTGCTCTGTTCTGTGTGTTGAGGTTTAAATAGCAGCTGCATCCCAAATTATTTGTGGATGTTTAGTTACTAATGGTAAAAAGTAAAATAAATATTTCCATCTCAATACCGTTCTGCTATTTTAAGGGACAGTAAGAGATCTGTTGAATATTTCTTTAAGGCAAGAAGGTGGTCCAAAGAAAATATGAAAAATGCCAGGAAGGGTTAGCTCCTTTACCAGATTCTAAAGTCTAAAGTCTAAAGTCTCTGATCACCAAAGCATGTGTTGCTGTGCATAATTCAAAAACACAGCACTAAAATATGTTTCTGTTGAGGGCATAAAGATAGAGAATGTCATCTTGTTGTGCAAACTTTAAAGGCCTTTGAGGAAAATATGCAATTCTGTATGATTAGTATTGACTTGCCACCATGGGTTTGGAAAATTCTGTGAGCTCAATCCTGATGAAACCCTTTCAAAAACTTTCATTTAAACCCAATATGTTGGTCGAGCCAATAGGGACTGCTTTCCTTAAAAACGCTACAAAAATGATTTGTGTGGGGAGTTGGAACTGAACCATGTAGCTCACTTCCCCATCGTTGTTAACATTTCCATCTGAACCTTTCCTTTGACCATACAGATCAGCTATTCCTTGTGTTTTACCCATGAGTTGTCACTCTCATCTCACATGACACTTTAACACCTTTACTGTCGGTCTTCTTTCTGTCATGATGCAGAATAAAGTGAAGGTTGCGTACAATCACTAACAACAAAGATTCACACCTATTCTGTTTCTGACATATTCATCCTGTTAGCTTCTAGTTGATTTTAATAAGAAGATTGAAAAAACTGGGTCCTCCCATTCTCCCCTAATCTGAGAGTCATTTTTATACTTTCATTTACCTCACAGTTTGGAAATATAATTTTTTCTCCAGTGGCAGCATTAAAACTCACACACACTTGATTCACAGATACAGATCTAAATGTAGGGTCTATACTGTTGCACAGGCCCTGACCATTAGACAAAGGGGGTCTGATTTTGTTCATCGCCAGCAGTCTGATATAAACCAGTCTGACCTACAGCTGTACCTCACGGATATTACTAGCCAGGAACAGAGAGCCTTGTCTTCCAATTGCACCGCTGCCTGAAGCTCAGCCATCTATGGAGAAAGCTAAGACAAGGCTGTCAGAGATTTTAATAAATGTAGGGAACACTGCATGGGAAAAGTGTTGCTGTCTCAATAGAGTGACACAGACAGGCCAAGGCTGTCAATGGAGCCCCTAATGACAGAGTAAGATAATGACAGACCCCAGTTAGAATCAGCAGGAAGAGGAAGATCAATCTGCAGCCAGAGAAGGAGGGATGTGAGGAGGGGGTCAAAACGGTGGGCTCTTTCTTTTCTATTTTCTCAGTTTTAGCTCATCTCATACATATATCTTTCTACTGCAGCTGGCTTGCGTCGTGGCGGGGCAGCTCTGCATTAAGCGCACAGTGGATCAATAGCCATTACAACTCCCTCACAGCCTGACACATCACAGGGCCACGGTTGACATTTCACTCAGGGCCGCATTGATCCCCAGTGCACAATATTCCAGCCCCCAGTTAGTGACCAAGCCTGGGGTCTGGCTGGAATTGGAAAGCGAGGGAGGGGGGTGTAAACGACAGAGGGGTGGCTAACCAGCTGCCCGCACTACAAGTAAATGGCACACCCCTTGATGCATTCCTCGTTTTCAATCTACTGGTTTTCCTGCCACTACTGACAATCCAAGAGGCTGTATCAGAGGATCAAAGCTTGACCTTATGTGAATTATTTATACACCAGATCTGTGTGTGTTTGTGTTTGTGTGTGTGTGTGTGTGTGTGTGTGTGTGTGTGTATGTGTGTGTGTGTGTGTGTCAGAAATAACCACACTGACTTCACTGTTGATAGCATCTACAGCATTTTGCAGACCAGTGGAAACTGGTGGAAAAACTAAAATGAGAATTTGGTGTAATTAAAAGGTGGGAGTTTCCAACAAACGTCAAAATAAACATGGAAAAATCACAGACAACACAAAATTAGAGTTAATTTCTTTTTAATTGCCTTCCGAGACCTAAGATGCTATCTCTGTGGTCAGTTTTACTTTGCAAAATAACCTCCAAAGCTGGTACAGGGTATTGAATTCATTAATGTAGAATGCTGCAAATGTATGAACCATTTTCCAAAAAACAAACAAAAGTTCAAAAATATCTATCTCTATGTCTCTACACCTGCAGTCACATTAAAGATGTCAAGACTACCTTTTAACAATACATAGTGACAAAATCAGACAGTGCTATTTCTGTAATACAAATCCATGTACCTGCCGCTCTGTCATTTGTATTGTTTTTCATCATAACACAATCACCTTTTTGAAAAGAGAACCCCATCTACTGTATATCCTCATGGAAATGTTTCAGGACTTATCTTCTCAAAAGAGTGTGTTAGCTGTGTGAGTTCTCAAAGCGTAATGGGGTGGGGGGGGTCGCCTCATAACTCCTCTGCCAGCGAACACTGCTTCTGGGTTTGATTTCTAAATTGCACTTCACAACTGTGAGAGAGGGGAATTCCCAGATAAAAAGAGATTAAATATCTGTCAGGTGTAGTGTGTCTGCATTGTTCACTGTAAAGTCTGAGGGACATTTTTGTTGAGAGGAAATGCAAAAATGTGTGTTTTTCCAAACATTATCTGAATGATTTCAATTGTAATAAAAATGTGTTTTTTTTGTCTTCTTGTCTAACGTGTGTGTGTTTGTGTGTGTGCATGTGTGTGTGTGGGTGTGTGTGTGTGTGTGTGTGTGTGTGTGTGTGAGTGTGTGTGTGTGTGTGTGTCCGTGAGATGTGTGGGATTTGTGTGATCCCCTGTTCAGAAAATATACATTTACATTAAAAAACTATGCACCTCGAACACATCTGATTTTGACAATCTCTCAAATGTAAAACCTCTCCATTTCCTTTTAACAGCTCTAAAATGACATAAACAAGTTAAATTACAGGGATTAATACAATGAATACATCATAACGACAGTTTACAAAGTCCACATGTGAAGGCACAAATGCATCAGATTACAGGTCTAATGCCATAATTGAATTCTTGCTCTGGGCAGAAATTTGTTTTAACCAATTGTTACCACCATGTTTGCAACATCAGGGAGACCACCTACAGCATCAGAATGTAAAAAGTGATTTAATAAACAGACACACACGTATACCCACACACCTCAAATGTCGCTGGACACAGTGACAAAATAAATCTGAAAAAGACCTGCCGCTGCCTCTGAATCAGATCCTCAACTTTAATTTCTTTGTGGTCGGCCCAGTCAGATACAATGCCTGTCGTCACATAGTCTGGGGTCATTATGTACTGGGAGAAGTAAAAAAAAAAAAGAAAGTGTACATGAAGATGAGAGCAGGTCTGCAGTCACAATGCTTCCATTTAACATGACGGGCTGATGTGTGTGTGTGTGTGTGTGGGGGGGGGGGGGG
>NC_048417.1:14897616-14903541 GCF_013103735.1 Etheostoma cragini
GGTATTGTGGAGCAGCGTCTTGCCCTCTGAGAGCCCAATTGTGCGACTCAGGACGGCTCTGCTGAAGACACCGGAGCCCCGCAGGCTGACAGAGGTATTTTCCCATCAACACTCACATAATACTGCTTTGGCACACTCTCCAAGTAAGACTATGTTTGAGAGCTGCTGGCACAAGTTCAAGTGGCTGATGGATTTTTTGCCAGGTCAGAGGATCCACCTAATATTTATAGTGTGCATATTGTTTGAATTGTTAACTGCCGCACAGAATTAAGTACTGTATTTTTGGGGTGAAAGTTTGTAATTATTGTATTAATTGTGGATTTGACAAGCCAGTTTTGATATAAGTGAGCATTCTTTGCAAGCTACATTTCAAACTAAAATATTACTCAGAAATCTTAAGGCAACACTTGATTATGATTTCTGTTTTCTTTGAGATCCAACTCTTTTGTCCTACTCCAAAGTCACAGTTCAACTGGTCAATTACTCTGTTTTTCTTCCTCACAGCCCCACAAAGTCAATAAGATGTTTTCGCAGCACCGTCTTGTTGTGTGAATTATTCCCCCTTTTCTTTAAACAAACAACGTAATAAATAAAATATCCTGATGCCAAAATAGCAATTCAGGGAGAAAACTCAAACTCACTTTCCAGCCTTGATCATCTTTCTTGGAAAAAGAAGGTATCAATCTTCCAAACTCAAACACCATTCACCTGTGTCATTCACGGTTGTATTGTGCTGGAAGCACACAATGCTTTGGTATACAGTAGTTAGTGAGATATTATATGCATGTTTTATATCAAGAGCTCAAGGGTTGAGTTTCACATTGAAGACGACTGTTGAGAGTCACCTTTAAGACAGTGAAGGCAGCACTCTGCCCTGACTTTGCTCAGAGGAAACACCTGTAGAGAGCAACACATGTTGGTCGGCAGTGAACCCTCCACTGTCTATTTTGCACTGATGAAATATTGCTAAGAGGAATGTGACCTTGTTTTGATCATTTGTAGCTCTGGATATTGTTGAAATGCACCACCAGGGATAGACTGGCGGAGAGGCACGTAGTGTTAGCAGAGCGGCTCTTTTTGTAGTGAGCAAGCTAAAGCCTGGGAGGAGCTTTGCTGTGCAGCGGCTCTGCTTCTTCGGGCTGTGTGAGAAAGTTTTCTCCCTCCATGCAGCCTGGTTAAATTAGCCCCGGAGCCAGAGTGTGGACAGCAGCTGGAGTGCAAGAGTCAGCTCTGGCAGTGGTGATAATCAGCAGGGAGGATGTGGAGAGAGAAACCCTCAGGGAGGAGGGGGTTGACAGAGAGGAGTGGGTGGGTGGGGGGTGGCTGTGATCTTACAGGCCCAATCAGAACCCAAGTGGAGTTGAGGCCTCATGCAGTGTAACAGCACACCATTGCGCTGCAGCGCTCTACATCCTGGACACAGAGCAGGTCTCCTCCCAAACCGGTGGCTTAACCCTTTCAGAGTGTGTGTGCGCGGCTCCCCTGGCCCTCATTCGCTCATCACCGCACTAATCAGCCTCAGAGACAGCAGCTGCAGGGAGCCCCACTCCTAACCTGGGCTGGAGAGGCTGTTATCCTCAACAAGAGGAGTGCAAATACAAAGCTTAGTGTTCTCCACAGGGACCACAGAGCATCCACATGTCTGACACTGGCTGCTTCCTCTATTGTGTCACATTCAACTCCAACAATTTCAGCAGATAATGTGGTTCTTCATCAGACAGCAAGGGTGGAAGACCTACTCAGATCCTTTACTTAAGTGAAAGTTGCCACATACTGTATATTGCAATGTAAAATCACAATTGAAAGTCTTAATTTTATTAATGTTATATCACTAAAGATAGTTTCCGTGTAATATCATACAGTAATAAAAACATGATACAGAAATAAAAAGTAACTGTCTAACTAACTGTTGGCCCATCCTGCATGTGATTACAAGACACAGGAGGAATTTCACAGAATGAAAAACTGCTGAACGTAGCTGCTTGTGCTTGAGATGTGTTAACATTCTGAGTTTTATTTAAGTTTTTTATTTCAAATTGTCCTGTTTATTATTTACAATTACATATTTTTATGTGAACATTTTCAAATAAAAATACAGATGTAGTGCACCAAAAAGCAGAAGAAAAAAATGCCACAAGCCCAAGTTTATCATGATAAATAAAATTTGTTTTACGTATCTTCCAGGCTTTACTCGAGTGTCTTCAATATTTATTTTTGCACCTGCTCAGACCATCTTAAAACTCTGCCTTCATTTTGATCTCAACTAAACACCACATCCATGCTACACACCTGTACATTTTAGTGACTGTATCTAGCACTGTTGTGATGCTGTTACAGTGACACAATCTGTCTGTAGACAAAAATATAAACACCTGGCAGAGTACTTCAATCCTCTTCTGTGGTAGGTCCCTATACAGTAGGTTTCACCAGGACACTACACACACACTGTCTGAATCTCACTTCCTTATATGACAGCTCCTTGGTCCTTGGGGTTGAACCAGAAGTTGTTGTGGCCCTCTTTTGTGAAAGCCGTCTCAAAGCTGTTATTCCTGGCCCAAGTAGCAAGGAGTGAGGATTAAGGAGGGAACTGTGGAGCTATGAGCGAGGATTCACAAGAGCAGCCTTCCCGGAAACCATGCAGCTGAAAACCGCTCCTAACTCCGCCCACACATTTGACAACTGTATTCGCGGGATGTTTCAGAGAAAAGGACATCTCATCCTTCTAAAAACACACTTCCTTGTTTCCTCTTTAGCATGATTTCCTCTGTCTCTTCCATGCCTCCGCGGTTGGACTGACTAAGTCGTGAGGAAGGGAAGCAAGTGGAGGAACTGCGGATTTAATTTCAGGAATGTGAGATTCTGCCACAGACTCACAAGGTGAAAACAGTACCAGCGTAGCTGTCGTAGCTGGTAACTACCTCAAATTTGTCCTGTGTTTTTTCACAATGTTCCTCTCACATTTATTGCACAGCTCGGTCACAGGTCAACAGTAAATCACTGGGAGTTTAAATAAAGCCCTGATTAATGTTAAGGAAAAAAGAAAAATGTACTGTTACAGTAGTTCCTACAGTACTAGCAGTTGTGGCATTTCCTCACTAAATCAGACTAGAGGTCAAGCCAGCTCAGAGGCTGCACGCGACCAGCGGTTCATCAGCGTGTGTGTGACACATGGACATGATGGAGGGTTAGGAGGAACATCCGGACAGGTAGGGTCAGAGCCAGGTCTGATTACACAGCTGCTGGTACTCCACAAAAACCCAGAGACAAACCAGTACCCCAGTCCTTCTCCAGTCCTTGAATCCATCTATCCATCCACTGTACCACTGATGAAACAGACCCGACCTCAGATACTTTACTCCACACTGGCTTGTGGTCTGGGATGCAAAGTTTAGTTGCAAAAATAACTCAAGTTGACTCTTCTTAGAACGGTTTGTTTTTTTGTGTTGCTGTGGAAAAGCAGCATGTTGAGAGTTCACACAAATGAATGACTTACAGTCAACATCTCTCTACGAGGTCTCATCCAAAAAACACTACCAAAAGAATTGAGTGATACTGGCAGAGCAGATGCGATCTCCAAGGCCCAGCTTGACATGACATGAAGCAACGATTTTATGTTGTCTGTCAAATGTACGGGAAAAGAAATCAATGCAACTTGTCAGCATTACATAAAGAGCTTTTGTGCCTTGATATTTCTTTTCTGCCTGTGTACTTTTGTCTGGGGTGTACAGAGTTGTTCTCAAGGCCCAGGGGGAGCAGAGCTGGAGAGAACAATGTGGGAACCCAAGGAGAATACTGCACATGTTGTCTTTTCTTTACAGTTTCTGCTATGACTCCAAAAGAGGCTGCATCTTCACAGACCATTTCATACGGCAACATCATCCATCACTGCAGTCAGATCTGACTGCACCTTCTGCACAAGTCCCCATCTTGACCCCTGAATTCTTCTGGGATGAAGACATTCAAAATCAACAGTGCCATGGAATTGAAACCTTTCAAAATTAAGGATTAATGTGCAGTTTAACACGACATTGTTTTTGGACATGTTATACTCAACATTTATTTTCCTGAACTGATTCTCTCTTTATTATTTTCTGTGCTGCCAAGGGCATTTTGTGGCATTGTAATGAGCATTTTTGTAAATGAACAGTGTTACATTGTACGAATAGCTGAATTGACTTGTGAGTGCACAATTGCATCAAACACTCGATCTATATGACCAAACTAAGTGCATCCATCTGCACATCATTAACTACAGGAACAGTGCACATTTACAGTTTCATGGGAATATGGGAAAAGGTTTGTGGATGAAACTGATCAACCACTTACTGCAGCAGCGGCATACAATCTGATTACAGCTAAAACCCAAGTTTAGTGCTGATGACAAGGCTACAAACGCTACTGTCTGCCCAGGTGCAACCAGGGGGAGCTGGGTGAGGCACTGTGACACTCCAGGCTTCACCCTGCAGAGCCTCAGCCACAGCTGAATGCAACAGCCTCCCACTCTCCCTCTCGTCCAGAAGAGGATCAGCGGCGGCTTAGAGCTGGTCGGGCTGGAAGGTGAACAAGTGGGGCTTTGAGGAGCCCTCTGCCAGTCAGACAGAGAGCTCCAGGCCTCCAGCCCTCAGGGGTTAACCTCTCAGACTGCCAAGCAAAATACTGCAAGAGTCTCGCAATTACAGACACAGTCAAAGGCCACACGCAATTTCCAGAGCTATTTACACAGTTAGAAGCCCCCCCTCCAGAACTGCCAAGAATAGGCAGAATTAAGATGGCAGAGAGGTAAGGTAGGCTTTTATATACACTTTTCCCTTATATAGCTGCAGTTCATTCACAAAGAAACTGATGGCTTACTTGAAAAAAAGAACATGTCTGCTATGTGTGTTTAAGGAATACAGGGGTAGATTCAAAAACACATTTCTAAATTCCCACACTTACAGGAGCACCTGTTACAACAGAGACGTTTTTAATGAATTAAAAGACCGTTTGGTCAATTGAGCAAATTAAAGTATTTTATCACACTCATACAAAAAAATCCAACGTTGTCTTAAAACCGTTCTGATGATTTTCACAGTAGTTCCCAACCTGGGGGTCAGGATGCCCCAATCAGTCCTAGAATACATCCGACCATCACAAAATGAAAAAACAATCAGCTGCATAATTTTTTTATTTACAAACAGGATACTTCCAGCTTTTCAGGCATTGTAAAGTCCATTAAATAAAACAATATGAAAAGTGAATATTACTCTGAATAAATTGAGCTCAGTGCACCCAAGTGCAGATTGCTTCATTTTAAAGGGTCACAGGCAAAGGTTTGGGAGCCAATGGTGTAAAACACCCAGAGATAATTAAGGGACAACATCATTGTATAATATCTTGACAGAATAGTATTTCTGACAATATGTATTGTCTATAGAGACATTTATTGCATGAATTGTGTTATATTGTATACTTGTTACCATGCACATCCCCTGTACATCAGACAATGTATCCAGTTACCTGACTTGGCCCTGCTGTTCAGCAGTGTGTGATGATGAGGTTTTGCAGTGAGTCTGTATAAGAAACAGTAATACCTCCTGGCTAGCCGGTGCAGCAGTGCTCTCAGTGAACTGTGGGGGCCCCAGCAGCCTCTAACCTGCACAGCTGTTCTCCAGGTTCAGAGCCTCTCCAGAGCCCAACAGTTCCTCCTGCTTTGGGGACTGCCCGCCCGGGGGGCATGGAGCACTAATAATAACAATATCCAACATGCAGGCCCGGGGTCAGACACAAAACGTGACCCTCCCCATCACAGCATCAGAACCTGGACAAGAGCCAGGACACAGAGCCATGCTGCAGCCTGGGAGAGGAGGGTGAGGGGTGGGTCTGTGGGTGGCTGGAGCTTTCAGGTCTCCTTTCACTTCCTGCTTAGAGCCCCCACCAACACCATTT